>NC_064639.1:379142959-379445989 GCF_023864345.2 Schistocerca serialis cubense
GTGATTTCCCTAAGTCGCTTAAGGCAAATCCCGGGATGGTTCCTTTGAAAAGTGCGTTGCCCCCGCTGTTCTGCCCAATCTTGATACACAGCGTGTTTGACTATTGCCCTGGGCAACATGGTCTTCAGATCTGACGCATTGTAAACATCTGGTCATAGGATCCCTACAGACTGGCTCAGCATCCCTCGTCATCTGATGCATTTTGTCACAGATCTGAAGCAGCATTGAATGAAGTACCCACATCTGTCACAAAGCTCAGTTCCACTCAATACCTGGTTCGGTTAGAGCCATTGTTGTTGCCAGAGGTGTCAGCTCTGAGTACTAAATTTCGCACCCTATATACTTCCATTCATGTATTCTTCCTCAGATGAAAGACTTTACATTGCACCACAGTGTTATGGTGGTCATTTTGAGGATAGAGTAAAAGGACATGATGAAAACTATAGCATGTACAGACAAAGGTAAGATAAAGTACCGAATCGTGAACCTGGACGAGCCGACTGACAGCTGTGTCATCTTCTGCCAGTGGCGTCATTGGATCCAGTATGGAGGGGCATGTGGTTTTTAACGTTGGAACTGCTACTATTTGTTCATATAGCTCCTGAGCGGGGTGTGAACAACAATATGGGACCGCCACAAACATACATTACCATCCCTAATACAGAATAAGAAAACAGCTGGGATTCAAAACAACTTCCAGTCGTCTCAGAATGGATAAATAAATGTCCTATATGGTTCTCAAGGAAATATTAAACAGTTTTACTGGGTAGTTATAATTAAAGTGCAGCCAATCATACACGTCCAGTGTGGGCTGTAATTATTCTATGGCAGATATGCCAATGCCTTAACGTGGAACTGATTTACGTAGGAAAAAAGTTTAGTTCCTATCTTGGCCACCAGGTGCAAGTCTGGCGTTGTACAGCATCTAATCGACCTGTCCGGTGCTCGTACTGGCAGTTAATAATAGAATCAACATTTTGCCTTTCTCACTTGTTTGACTTTTTCAGTCCACATCCTGTTCCTAATCTGCACTACATACAGAAACATTTCTATACGTCTTTCTTGCTGTCACACCGGCACATTTGCACCTGGTGGCCAAAATTGGAAGTAATTTGTTTCCAGCCTAAATCGATTGCGCATTAACACATTAGAATATCTACTAAGTTTCTCTGGCATACAGTAACTACAGCCAACACGGACCTCTGTGAGTTGCTACATTTTAATTATAACCATGTGTTCTCTGTAAAAAGTGGCACCTAGAGATAACAACGATTGAGGTGGGCCGGCCGGGGTGGCCGAGCGGTTCTAGGCGCTACAGTCTGGACAGCGATCATACACCCTTCTCTCCAAAGTTGATCACAAAGTCTGACTCTGGTGGCCACGGGAGATGCGATGATTAATCACTGTTCTCACAAAACCAACCCTGGATGGTGAGAGCCGTGTGAACAGGTGCCCGTCCTCTTGAAACACAGCATCACCACTGGGGAACAATGTACCAGATGACGGACCTAATTATCAAAGTGGACACATAATCATTGGCAGTAATGTGGCTTTGCGGAGTAATCATGGTGCCCATGAAATCCCACGATATGGCCGCTGAATCACCACCGACCTCCCGCCATACTTCACTCTTGGGACGTAAACTTGGCCAGAAATTTGAAACAGTGTGAAACAATATTCATCCAGCCAAGTGACAGTCTTAAATTGCTCCATAGTCCAACTTTTATGGCGTCGACACTTCTTTTTTCTGTGCTTATGCGAGCGGTTC
This sequence comes from Schistocerca serialis cubense, assembly GCF_023864345.2. Taxonomy (NCBI): domain Eukaryota; kingdom Metazoa; phylum Arthropoda; class Insecta; order Orthoptera; family Acrididae; genus Schistocerca; species Schistocerca serialis. The sequence goes on from NC_064639.1 coordinate 379,144,728, forward strand.
TAGGCGCTTCAGTCTGGAACCGCCGGAGCCGCGCGACCGCTACGGTCGCAGGTTCGAATCCTGCCTCGGGCATGGATGTGTGTGATGTCCATAGGTTAGTTAGGTTTAAGTAGTTCTAAGTTCTAGGGGACTGATGACCTGAGATGTTTAGTCCCATACTGCTCAGAGCCATTTGAACCTGTGCTTATGGAGCTCCCTTCAGGTTAATACGCGTAGATCTGCAGTAGGTCGCATAAAAAGTCATATTGACTTTATTGATCATTCTTCACCTACTGTATGTCTTCTTATGCGACCTAGCCAGCTCAGCTACAGATTTACGCATATTTACTGGAATAGTCGCTAGCCTCGTACTTGACTTTGTCACTCCTTTATTGTTTTCCCTTCAGGTTGTTTTGGTGCTGACAGATTTCGCGAGTTCGATATTCTGTTTTGCCGTTACGTTTACAGCTGTCGCCCTCTTATTTTTCGTCGTAATCCTCATCAATGAGTGTCAGCCACGATCAGTCGACGTAAACTTTCGTCTGCGTTGTGACTTATCGAATGATGTTCTTCCGCTTTCCCGGTACGAGGTATAAATCTTCGATACGATGCCTCTTGAAACATCAAAACCTTTGCTACGGAAGCTTCCACCATACGAACACCAACAGTTTGCCCACGTTCGAACGGATTGATCTTCGTCATAACGCGTTCATAAATACAAAGAACAATGTTCTGACCACGCCTTACAATGCAACATCCTGAGGACACTGCACAGATGCCGTTCGCGGTCAGCTACAACAACGCAACCTGCAACCTTGGCTAGCGTCTGCATTTATGCTCAAGCTTGCAAATTGCGCGATGTTTCCATATTTTTCTCTAATTCCTGTAAGTCACCTGCTGCTCATTGAAAGCACCAAGTGACTCGCTGAGTTTGTGCGATGAATGGATGACCAGTAGTTTCATATTCACCGTGTGGTCAAATAACTGGATATGCCATATTGAATAGATAATCTTTTCGTATTGTCTTAAATCGAAACTGTAGCTGAGATGTCCCTTGGATGGAGACGTTAAGTTCGGTGGGTTCGAAGATGGCTCTAAGCACTATGGGACTCTGCATCTGAGGTCATCAATCCCCTAGAACTTAGAACTACTTAAACCTAACTAACCTAAGGACATCACACACATCCATGCCCGAGGCAGGATTCGATCCTGCGACCGTAGCAGCAGCGCGGTTCCAGACCGAAGCGCCCATAACCGCTCGGCCACAGCGGCGGGCTGGTGGGTTCCTTACCGCTATTTTAGAAGAATAGGGTGTGTGTTGGCACCGGTTTTCAACTTCTCTTTTTTTATATTTACGATCAACCACACACACATTACATGCTTTGAATACTCGTCACACATACCTACACCAAAAGGCAACACTGTAAATGCTTAGCAAGAAAGTCATCAAACTGCATTCGCTAGAAAGGCTTACTGTGATTCACACAAATAAATAAATTCCGTAAGGTACCCGGAGGGAAAGTTTTTTTTTTAACCACTTAACAATGTTGCTCATTATGGCGACCAGGAACTGTATTCCGTCACCTCTAGCCAAGTAACGGCAATGTACAGTCTTTTACCCTCCTGTATCGACATGTATTCTCCGCAAACCTTAGTAAAATGTATGGTGGAGGGTACTTACTACCAATATATTCGCGTATGGAGTGAATTCTCACGATCCCATCGTAGAGACTTGAAGGTAGCGATATTGCTTAGTCTTACTGTAGTATCAGTCCACTAAATTTACCCCCTTGGATTTCGCGAGATTAACGAATTTCCAATTACTTTTTGTTACGTTGCCATTTGTTACGTTATATATAAAAAATTATATATATATATATTTTTATTATATCAGGTGAATTTTTCTTTTGTTAGAGCATGATTCTTTCTCTCAGGGATATTATCTTAAACTTTTACTTACGTGCATTAAGTAAATATGAAACGGGTTCGTGAAGGGCCGCTGTTATTCATGTACCAACTTTAGATGTTGAACGTGATGACTAAAATATAGTTGCCGTTAGCTGAATTGAATGTAATTTTGTTAATTTCTGTTTATTTATTGATTGCAAAGCAAGGCTCGAGAGAATTTCTATTGTTGCCGTGGAGCGACAAGATAAAACTTACTAACTCATGGAATCTGTATAATTTAAAAAATGAACTTTAACGTAAATTATCTGTTGCAATTTAAAAAGATTCTTACAACGAAATCTCCGCATTTACAGTTACTGTTAACACTGAAAAATAAATAATACTTCGGAAGATGAGCTACCCGCAGCGAGTTTACTGAAAAAATGCTTATTAAAAATAATTAGCCGCTGTGACCATTTGAGGTGACAACTATTACAAAGAAATTCATTTTGTGATAACAATAATTAGTTTATTTTAGCGTAATACCGAATAACTTACGTAAAACAAGGGTAGCCGCTCAATGGCTGCCTTCCGTATCGCGAAACAAAACAGTGTGTGTACCATAAAGTACGTCCTTCCTCCTCGGCCGCACAATCGCGTCTCTTTTGATCCTTTTTTATTTTCATAGACATGTTTTAAATAAAAATACTATTTTTAAATTATCACTGCATATCAGTTGTTTCAAGAACATTAACTGTATCTTTTATACTAATTATATTCATAAAATACGTTAACTACGATTTACAACCGAAAAAAAGTCAATATTTATGTGATGTACGTCACATTTTCCTAAGTGTCTGTTACGTTTGCGTATGGCTTTACTGACTAGATGCGGGGCTAACATGTCGACCCCGAATTGTTTCAACGTCTGTTGTCAGGTATACTTAACGAGGACTCCAAATGCTGGAGCACCTCTCTCCGGGGTATCCGGTAATTCCAGTCACAAATTTGTAGGACTTGTGGAGGGGAAGCGTACCGTTTTCGTGCTACAACCATTAGTAAAAATGTTGGTGTTGCGAGGACCTTTACAAGTATTTGATTATGCGTGACCCAGCGCAAAAGAAAAAAAAAGAAATGGTTCAAATGGCTCTGAGCACTATGGGACTCAACTGCTGAGGTCATTAGTCCCCTAGAACTTAGAACTAGTTAAACCTAACTAACCTAAGGACATCACAAACATCCATGCCCGAGGCAGGAGTCGAACCTGCGACTGTAGCGGTCTTGCGGTTCCAGACTGCAGCGCCTTTAACCGCACGGCCACTTCGGCCGGCGACCCAGTGCATCACTTGTTTTACAGTTCCTCTCATTAACAGAGAAACACGGCTCTCGAAAATAAATACCTTAAGAGCTATGAACACTTCTTCATCTTCGATACCGTGAAACAAATGTCTACTGTTGCAATCTCCTTGCTTTCCATATTGTGGGAGGAGGTAATATGGATCAAAAAAGGAAAAATGGTTCAGTAAACATGGACTGTTAAATGCGTACCTAAAAGCTGTGAGCACTTGGTCAGTGAGACGTACTTTACAGAAGCGAAAATGAACAAATGCTTATAGCTCTTAAGGTAAGGAATTTAGAGTTCATGTTTACTGGACACTTTTTTCTTGTTTTGGCCCATACTACCTCCTCCAGAACTGTGGAATGCAAAGAGTTTACAGCAGAAGAGATGTTTCGCAGTGTCGAAGATCTAGTGTTTACAGCTTTTAATGTATGCATTTTATTGCCCATGTTTACAAGACTTTTTTGTTTCGAATTATCATTCCTATCGTATCCCAGAATACTGACGATTCCTTCTGGGGATACCCTGTACAGGCCTACATGTATCTGAATACTGCGTGTTATTCTTCTAAGACAAGAAACTCAAAGAAATCCAGTGGTGTAATCGGAATGGTAACAACGCATGCGATCGGTAATATGTGATTGATTTAGATAATTTTTCCCTTTGTTTAAGTGGGTGAGTATGTTTAGGTAGGCGAGTATGCTTAGTTAGGTATGTACCTCGCGATGTTTCACAAAGCATGTAACATCTATCAGACGAAATGTTGGATAAAGCCTCGTGACATGACCATTTAAGGATAACACTTGCACTTTCAAAGCACCTCGCTATAATTTAGAGCCCGATGCTAGTAGATGAAAGCTTACTTAGCAAGTCATTTTTAAAATGAGTTTTCTTCGTTCTGTCATGAGCTAATACATACGGCTCGGAAATAGCCGCCCACTGCGTGACCGGATAGGCCACCTGGCGGCTTATGGCGGCAAGTGATAAACACACTAAGTGGGTGACGTCCTGTGAGGAAGCCAGCCGCAAATCTTTTCCCTCATAGAGACTTTCACTATATTCTTTCCACCTATCCGCTCTCTCCGCTGCATTTAACAGTGGAATGCCCGTTGCACTCTTATTTCTACCACTCTCGCTTTTAATGTCACCGAAGTTTGTTTTGACTTTCCTGTATGCTGAGTCTGTCCTTCCGACAATCATTTCTTTTTCTATGTCTTCACGTTTTTCTTGCAGCCATTTCGTCTTAGCTTCCCTGCAGTTCCTATTTATTTCATTTCTCAGTGACTTGTATGTCTGTATTCCCGAGTTTCCCTGAACATTTTTGTACTTCCTCCTTTCATCAATCAACTACTGTTTCTTCTGTTACTTAGGGTTTCGTGGTAGTTACCTTTCTTGTGCCTATGCTTTTCTTTCCAACTTCCGTGATTGCCCTTTTTAGACATGTCCACTCCTCTTCAGTTGAACTGTCTATTGAGCTATTCCTTATGTCAGTATATATTGCCTCAGAGAATTTAAAGAGTATGTCTTAATTCTTTGGCATTTTTTAGTAGATCCATATCCTATTCCTTTGCGCATTGATTCTTCCCGACTAGTCTTTTAAACTTCAGCCTACTCTTCAGCACTACGATATTGTGATCTGAGTCTACATCTGCTCCTGGGTACACCTTACAATACAGTATGTGATTTCGGAATCTCTGTCTGACCATGATGTAGTCTAACTGAAATCTTCCCCTATCACCTGGCCTTTTCCAAGTATGCCTCCTCCTCTTGTGATTCTTGAACACGGTATTCGCTATTAATAGCTGAAACTTGTTACAGAACTCAATTACTCTTTCTCCTCTCTCATTCCTTGTCCCAAGCCCGTATTCTCCTGTAACCTTTTCTTCTACTCCTTCCCGTACAACTGCATTCCAGTCCCCCATGATTGTTAAAGTATCATCCCCCTTTACATATTGTATTACCCTTTCAGTATCCTCATACCCTTTCTGGTACCTCTTCATCTTCAGCTTGCGACGTCGGCATGTATACCTGAACTATCGTTGTCGGTGTTGGTTTTCTATCGATTATGGTAAGGACAGTTCTGCCACTGAACTTTTCACAGTAACACACTCTCTGCCCTACTTTCCTATTCATAATGTATCCTACTCCGGTTATACCATGTTCTGCTGCTGTTGATATTACCCTATAGTCATCTGACCAGAAATCCTTGTCTTCTTTCCACTTTACTTCACTGACCCCTACTATATCTAGATTGAGCCTTTGCATTTCCGTTTTCAGATTTTCTAGTTTCCCTACCACGTTCAAGCTTCTGACATTCCACGCCCCGACTCGTAGAACGTTATCCTTCCGTTGGTTATTCAATCTTTTTCTCATGGTAACCTCCCACTATTCCGGAATCTTTTGCCAATGGAGTGATCATCATAACACTTCTTCCATTACCGGCCACATGTGCTATGGAATCACTTTACGTGTCTTTAATGCAGTGGTTTCCATTGCCTTCTGCATTCTCATGCCGTTGATCATTGCTGATTCTTCCGCCTTTAGGGGCAGTTTCCCACCCCTAGGACAAGAGAGTGCCCTGAACCTCTGTCCGCTCCTCCGCCCACTTTGACAAGGCTGTTGGCAGAAGGAGGGTGACTTCTTATGCCGGCAGTCTTCGGCCACCAATACTGATTATTAATCAAAGTATAAGCAACGGCGGGATACGAACCCGGGACCGAAGACGTTTCGCTTAACAATCAAAGACGTTACCCCTAGACCACGGGTGCAGACATACTCTTGTTTAACATACACGCCATGGTGACAAAGTCGTGACTGCAATTGCGGTACCGATGATAAAATAAAGCAAACAGAAAATCAGATAGAGCTCACGTCGGCTGGAACAGACGATGACTGCTTGTGTGCGATACGTTCATGATGTACGCTATTTCGACCGTATCACTCCTGCCTATGAACAATTATCATGATTGCGTGCCAATAAGCGAAGAGATTTTCTTACCCTGTGTTTGCTGTATCGTGTTCTCCATGATGGCACTCCTTCCTATTTATCTTCAATCCTTACTCCTCTGTCTGACCAAAACAGCAGAAATAGTCTTTTCCAATAACGTAAAATCATCTCTGTACCACGACACTACATTGCCACGTTCTCTGAAACATGTTCTGCATCAGGGACCAATCTTCTCAAAATATTAGAGAAATTGACATCCTTTCAAATTTCAAAAGACAGCTAATGGCACAGCTTGTACCACAATAGCTTTTCTTTTTCCAGCTCTCGTCAATCCCACCCACCAGTTTTCCCTCCCCTTGTGTAGAGTTCTTCTTTCCTAGCAACTACTGACACTTTCATTTCAATCCTCTCATCCCTTCCACTTCTTTTAATACCAGACAAGGCTTCAGAAGTGCTAAATTAATCACTATCATTCTTAATACCTCCATTAGTTTATTATTACTATTATTATTGGTACTATTATTATTATAAAAACAAATTATTTCTTTTGTTTATAATGCAAATTAGCATTATTGAGGATGCAGTGTAATAACTAATTGATTTCATTTTTAATTCCTCCATTGCTAGTGTTACTATTATTAATGCCTATTATTATTTCATTAATAATGCAGATTATTATTATTGCGATTGTTATGTAATATTTTTTGTATGTGTTGTTCGTGGTCAGAAATAAGAGATGGCCTTACAGACCTAATCTGGTCTGGTTAAATAAACAATAAACAAAATAAGTATATAAATTTACTATTGCCCGATAATGAAAGAAATGGACTCTTATATTCTCTTTAACACGGAAAGAAACAGCGCCTGGGTACCTTGATGAATTGGTGATAGAGCAGGTTGACCCCTCACCGTCCTACTTTTTACGCACTCCTATTTTAATTATTAAGGTCTACATAAAATATCCATTAACTTTCTTTCCAAAATTTGATTTTAAGGTTCTTACTTTAAGCACATGTCTTGCATATTATCAAAATGTCGAAACAAATTTCTCCCCCACCCCACTCCAATACTTCATTATTCGGATCATCCAGTTTGTTGTTCTGGTTGAAAGGAGCTAATTGATTTCGTCAGAAAGGATGACCATCGAAAGTTACTGCAATTATAAAATTTTGTTCAAATGGCTCTAAGCACTATGGGATTTAAAATCTGAGGTCATCAGTCCCCTAGAACATAGAACTACTTAAACCTAACTAACCTAAGGACATCACACACATCCATGCCCGAGGCAGGATTCGAACCTGCGACCGAAGCAACAGCGCGTTTCGGACTAAAATTTTGTACATCTAGCCATACGGAATGAGCTAACAGGTAAGTGTGGAAGGAAAGACCACTTCCAAATTAAAGAACTACTACTCCTCTTTTCAGGAAAGTAATTACATTAATCCAAACTTAATTATTTTAAAATATATTGTTAATTAAAGATTTCACTTAGTCCAAACTTTCAGTGCCAATTCTAATCAGACTACTGTAAATTTCCAAGATCTGTCGATATACTTTTGATCGCCTGGTTTTTCTGAGTCTCTTGACACCCATATGAGCAAGAGTCCTTAATTACAGATTATTAAATTTTCAATGACTAAATTTTGCGCGGAATTTTCAATATCCTCTCGTTCTCTTACGTCACCGGCTTAGTTGACTGTTTCAGTAACAACTTTCCCATTAGGGTAATCAAAGTTCAAATTCAAATGTTCAAATGTGTGCGAAATGTTATGGGACTTAACTGCTAAGGTCATCAGTCCCTAAGCGTACACACTACTTGACTTAAATTATCGCCGGCCGGAGTGGCCGAGTGGTTCTAGACGCTATAGTCTGGAACCGCGCTACAGTCTGGAACCGCGCGACCGCTACGGTCGCAGGTTCGAATCCTGCCTCGGGCATGGATGTGTGTGATGTCCTTAGGTTAGTTAAGTTCAAGTAGTTCTGAGTTCTAGGGGACTGATGACCTCAGAAGTTAAGTCCCATAGTGCTCAGAGCCATTTGAACCATTTTGAACCTAAATTATAAAAAGGACAAACACACACACATACACCCATGCCCGAGGGAGGACTCGAACTTACGCCGGGACCAGCCGCACAGTCCATGACTGCAGCGCCCTAGACCGCTTGGCTAATCCCGCGCGGCGGTAATCAAAGAAAAAGACTTTTGTAGACATTATACAGAAATAATTAATTACATTTACAATTTGATCTAAACATAACCTTTACAAGTCACCATAGTTCCACCGTAAGAAGGCCAGATAAACAAACCGATTTAATTATTATTTTTCTGCTGTTAAAGTTCACATTATTTTGTGGTACAATTTACACAAATGTCAAATTACAATTTCGAAAGTGCAGGACCAAAGACTATTTTAGCCAAAATCTCTTGCGGCGCGCTGCGCAGCACCTTACGTGGCTTTTGACATTCTTTCCCGGATTGATAGACCACAAGTGTACTGTATCACTTTCTTCGTCTCGACTTCACCATCAATACTGCATCCTGCTGTAAATAGGTATCATTTATATCCAATATAAAGGGAATCACATACAAGACACCAGTGCGACCAGTTCTAGAGTACTGTTCCATTGCTTGGAGACCGTATCATGTAGGCGGGGCACAATCGACTGAATTCAGAGACGCGGTGTTGTAACAGGTATGTCGGTAGGTATAAGTAATATTATAGAAATTGAACAGGACATAGGTGAAGATGAGATGAATTTAACAGAACACTGAAAGACGTATGTCGAAACGAAGCCCCGAGAGTAGACGATAATTCGTCAGAGCTGTTGACAGCCGTGGGAGAGCCATCCATGACAAAACTCTTCCATCCGGTGTCAAAGATGTACGCAGAGGTGACAAAAGTCACGGGGTAGCGATATGCACATATACAGATGACTGCAGTACCGTGTACACAAGGTACAAAAGGGCAGTGCATTGGCGGAGTTGTAATTTGTACTCACGTGATTCATATGAAAAGGTTTCCGACGTCATTATAGCCGCACGACGGGTACTAAACAGATTTTGAATTACCTCTCACAACGCAGTGGCCGACGGCCTTTAATTAACGACCGAGAGCAGCGGCGTTTGCGTAGAGTTCAGTGCTAACAGACAAGCAAGATTGTGTGAAATAACCGTAGAAATCAATGTGGGACATGCGACGAACGTACTCGTTACGGCAGGGAGGCGAAATTTGGCGTTAATGGGCTACGACAGAGGACGACCGACCCGAGTGTCTTTGTTGACAGTACGACATCACCTGCAGCGCCTTTCCTGGGCTCGTGACCACGTCGATTGGACGCCAGACAACTGGAAAACCGTGATCTGGTCAGGTGAGTCCCGATTTCAGGTGATAGCTGACGGCAGCGTTCGAGTGTGGCGCTGACCCTACGAAGCAATGGGTCCAAATTGTCAACAAGGCACTGTGCGAGCTGGTGGTGGCTCCTTAATGGTGTGGACTGTGTTTACATGGAATAGACTGGGTCCTCTGGTCCAACTGAAACAATCGTTGGAAATGGTTATGTTCGGCTGCTTGGAGACCATTTGCAGCCATTCGTGGATCTCATTTTCCCCAACAACGATGAAATTGAAAATATGGAAATTTGTGGTAAGTTCCTGTGGGACCAAACTGCTGAGGTCATAGGTCCCTAGGCTTACACACTACTTAATCTAACCTACGCTAAGGACAACACACACACCCATGCCCGAGGGAGGACTCGAACCTCCGACGCGACGGGAGAGCCGCGCGAACTGCGGCAAGACGCTTCAGACTGCGCGGCTACCGTGGAAATTTTATGGATGACAGTGCGCTATGTTACCGTGTCACGACTGTTGACGACTGGTTTGAAGAACATTCTGGACAAATCGGACGAATTCTTTTGATCATCCAGATCGTCCGACATGAATCGCATCGAACATTTATGGGATGTAATCGAGGGGCGCTTCGTGCACGGAATCGTGCACAGTCAACACTGTTGCACTTATGGACGGCTATAGCGGAAGCATGACTGAATATTTCTCCAGGGGACTTCTAACGACTTGTTGTTTCCATGCTACGACGAGATGCTGCACTATGCCGGGAAAATGGCATAAAGGCATGTGAGATTTTTGCCATCTCAGTGTATGAGACAGACGAAATACCCACCGACTTCAAGAATAATTTAGTAATTCCATTTCCAAAGAAATTAGGGGCTGACAGGTGCGAATCTTACCGAACTATCAGTGTAATATATCGTGGCTGCAAAAGATTAACACGAATTCCTTACAGAAGAATGGAAAACCCGGTAGAAGCAGACCTCGAGGAAGATCAGTTCGGGTTCCGGAGAAATGTAGGAGCACGCGAAGCAGTACTGTCCCTTGGACTTCTCTTAGAATGTATGTTCAGGAAAGACAAACCATCGTTTATAGGATTTGTAGGCTTACAGAATGTTTTTGAAAGTGTTGACTGGAATATTCCCTTTGAAATTCTGAACGCAGCAGGTGTAAATTGCAGGGAACTTAACTCCTCCCGAACAGGCAATGAAGGCCCAACGGTACATACCGGCCGCCGTGTCACCTCACCCCCATAGGCGTCACTTGATACGGATATGGATGGGCACGTGATCAGTACACCGCAGTTATAAGCGACGAGGGACATGAAGCGGAAGCAGTGCTTGAGAAGGAAGTAAGACAGGTTTGTAGTGTTTACCCTATGTTATTCAATCTCATTCAACAAGCAATAAAGGAAACCAAAGAAAAATTCGGTGTAGGGATTAAAGTCTAGAGAGAAGAAAGAATGAGGTTTGCTATTTGGGCAGCAAAATCAGTAGCAATGGCCGAATTAGAATCGATATAAAATATAGATGGGCAATGGCAAGGAGAGTATTTCTGAAGAAGAGAAATTTGTTAACATCGATTATATATTTAAGTGTTAAAAAGTCTTATCTGAAAGTACTCGTATAGAGTGTAGCCACGGATTGCAAACAGTTTTGACAACAAGAGAACAGAGGCTTTTGAAATGCGATGCAGAAACATCATGGTATCACCAGTTTAGTATTGGAGTGAAGTGTGTTTGTGTGTGTGTGTGGGGGGGGGGGGGGGGGGGGTAGGGGGTTAAAATCGTAGAGAGTGACCAGGACATGAATACAGTAAGCAGATTCAGAAGGATGTAGGTTGCAGTAGATTTTCGGAGATGAACAGGCTTGTGCAGCATGGGGAACTGCATCAAACCAGTGTTCGGACACAACAAGTGCAACGGAAGTGATCAGAGAAGTTACATCATACTCCGTGGAGGAAAGACTATATACTCCTCGAGAAAACCTGTTGCCTAGATTTAGGGAATCAGTGTTTTAGAAGACTATGCAGCCACTATGCTGCCGCCGTCGTATATCTCGCGTAGGGATCTGTCAAAATAATATAAGACAGAGTAAGGCAAGCACAGGGGCTTATCAACATTTTTCCCTAGCTCAGTACATTAATGCAGTAGGAGAGAAAACATTATAGGGACTTTTCAGATGGAGATCAGAAGATGCTCCTTATCGTGAATTTCCGGATTTTAGAAAGCTCGGACTCAATGGATGCATCAGACTTATTGATTGCATAGTTAGCTGTACTGCAATGCCTGCAGAATATTGCTGACGAGGTGACTACAGCGCGGCAGAAAGATTAGGCACGGGTACGTATAGAAGGACTTCGCCACAAGAAGACATAAGATTGATTGACTGGCTGTGACTACAGATGAAATACGGGCCGAGGTTACAGGCAGCGTACAAAGACACACACTGAGGTGACAAAAGTCATGGTATGCCTTCTAATATCGTGTGGGATCTCCTTTTGTTCGGCGTGGTACAGCAACTCTCCGTGGCATGGATTCACGTCGTTGGAAGTCCCCTGCAGAAATATTTCAGCCATGCTGCATATGAAGCTGTCCATAACTGGGACACTGTTGCCAGAGCAGGATTTTGTGTACGAACTGATCTCGATTACGTCCCATTAATGTTCGATGGGACTCATGTTGGGCGAGCTGGGTGGCGAAATCATTCGCTCGAATTATCCAGAATGTTCTTCAAGCGAATTGCGAACGATTGCGTAATGGTGACAGTTCATCCACAAAAATTCCACCTTTGTTTGGGAAAATGACGTCCATGAATGGCTGCAAATGGTCTCCTCGTAGCCGAACATAATCATTACCAGTAAATGATCGTTTCAGTTAGACCGCACCACTATGGAACCACGTCCAGCTCGCACAGTGCCTTGTTGACAATTTAGGTCCATTGCTTCGTGGGGTCAGCTCCCACAATCGAACTTTACCATCAGCTCTTACCAACTGAAATCGGGATTCACCTGACCAGATCACGGTTTTCCAATCGCCTGGGGTCCAAACCACGCGCAATAAAGAGCCTGAGTTCGAGTCCTGGCTATGGTGGCTCAAATTTTAATTCATTTCTTCTTTTCCATCATTATCGTAGATAGAGATTAAAATGTCTCGGGAAAATTTAATTGTAAGATATATAAAATGCTAATTGTAAAAGGATGTGAAAACACATTACAATACTCTGTAGTTGGTTGGTTGGTTGGTTTTTGTGGGAAGAGACCAAACAGCGAGGTCATCGGTCTCATCGGATTAGGGAAGGACAGGGAAGGAAGTCGGCCGTGCCCTTTCAGAGGAACCATCTCGGCATTTGCCTGGTGCGATTTAGGGAAATCACGGAAAACCTAAATCAGGATGGCCGGACGCGGGATTGAACCGTCGTCCTCCCGAATGCGAGTCCAGTGTGCTAACCACTGCGCCACCTCGCTCGGTACTCTGTAGTGTCTGCAGTGCAGGAACTGGCGGAATACAGCATTAGCGGCGTGCTGCTTGGCACAGTTACGTCGATTAAATATCTCGTTTTAATGATGCAAAGACATTAGAAATGGAAGGTCCTGTAAAGGAGACCGCGTATAGAACACAGTCTTCAGTACATCTCGAGTGTATGGTATATCCACCAATACGGATTGGATTTTTTACTGGTAGATTCGCCGCCTACCGTGACAGAAGGATCACTAAAGTATGCTCACACTAGCTGACATACCCAGCATGGCCCGGGCATTCATTTTACCAATGGCAGCTGCTTCACGTGTCCGCAACGCCATTTTGAAAACGTCTCAATGGCAACGTCCCGTCGTTGCTCTGTAGACGGCTATTTTCGCCTAATCTCATTTGAGCTCGCAGCTGAAAGCTGTGAAAAGCGCTGCCAGGAGCTAGGGATTTCCTAAGTATACTCAACTGTAAGAGTGTCTTAGTAGCAAAGACTAAATCCATTACAACTTCACGCATGACGCAGCATTTCTCCACGCTTCTCAATGTTTGTGACATCATATCTCTTGAACTATGTGTCGGACAATGGCTTATTTGTGTAGGTACATTCGGCGGCGTATGTGGATACTGTCTGCAAAATATATTGCGAATAGAGCTAGAAGCAAAGAAGTGGTAAATTTAAGCATCTCGCATGATGTGGGAGTTTTTCACGCATCTCATTATTTATGGTAGTATAATAGGTAGGTGGTTTTTACTCTCTCAGCGATTGTTGCCTGACAGTAAGGGACATGTGTGCAAATTTTAGTTGAAATCGATCCAGTGGTTTAGTAGGAGAAGAGGAACACACACACACACACACACACACACACACACACACACACAAACAAAACCCTAGTGCCACTGAACACAATTCTTGACGGTGTTGCGTTCTTTCTTTTTTTTCAACAGTGTATATCCAGATTTAAAGAGCGCGGTCACTCATCATACCACGTGGAAACATGTTACTTACTCGTAGATGCTTTGTGAACGACGGCGGAAGGTGGTTCAGTACGGTTACCTCTGGTCGCGGTGTTGCCTTTCTGTGGTATTCTATCTCTTTGGCTTTAACAGAGCCTCCAAAATCGTCTCAATCAGCCCTCGTTTCGAGGGGTAAACTCACCGTCGTTCTGAACGAAACTAATTGAAGTATGACTCGTTTTATCCTACATTGCTTTCTTTCACACAATCAGAACAGGCCAGCAGCGGATCATGATGGGTTTTCAGCCAAATACATTAATTATCCAATAGCGGATGAGTACAAAAGTCAAACAAGAAAATAAACGTACTTCAAAAACTTCCTTTGAAACTCGTGTTTATGGTTTAACACGAGACAGTTTCATGAATTTGGAGAGGCTTAGGTGGGCTATTTGTACAACAGTTAAAAATATATGAAGATGATGTTGATACTGACATGATATTATGGTTGTATGGAAACAATCATGTTTACGATGGAGATGAAAAGATGGTTGCTGTAAAGTGGCTGTGAAGGAACTATGAAGAGGCATCTGAACCTGAAGAAATGACACACGGAAGGACAAATATAGGATGCTTTTCAAAAAAGTCATACTGCTGTTCATATTTTCGTAAAAAAGAAAGTTACAATAAAGTCAATCATGCTGCTTGATGTCCCCCTACTAGCTAAACAACATTTGCTTCGTATATTTTTTATTTATCATCTAGAGAAAAAGTTACTGGAGTGGTCAAGATAAATGGGACATGCTGTATGAGGTACCCAAGGGAAGAATACAGTAAGCTCTCTCAGCTCTGCTTAGGAGCACGTGGTTTGCGTTCAGAATGTGTTCACCAAAACCATTACGAAGACATTCTTGATTCTCATTATCACACGAGAGGTGGAAAAATATAACGCTGGGCATAACGCATAACGCAACGTAGTTCACAAGGAGCCTCAAGAATATATAGGAGCGAGGTGATCTCGGTCACCTTGCTGATTTCTTTCTTTTTTTTTTCTTTTTTTTTACCTTTAATGCCTAACGAATAGAAGCATTCCATACTGAGCTTGGCGAGTGTCTTCTCCTTCCTAGAAGAACGACAGTTATGCAACACTCTTCGAGGAGATACACATTCAACGTCACTGCATTTCAAAGCAGTGTGTTACTGCAGTTCAAGCTGTTTAGTGGCGTCAGTGATTGCGCCAAGCGATACTTGAAACATGTTACATTAGCGTGTTCCATTTAGTGTTGCTCCACGGTACGTATTTTTCTATGTTTTGTGTCAGGTACTAGTTCCTACGAACAGCAGCGCTATCGACATCACTTCGTTTTTCTACTGGCGTAACATAGCCAGATCAGGAAACACAATTAACTTCAAGGAGTGCAGTGTGATGTCATTCTGGAGGATTAGAGGTACGTTTACATAAAATTATTCCATGAGGATACAAACAGAACATCTTTATTTATTTTTAGAGTAAATTTAAGTTGCTACAGTAAGTTTTTGGCGATGTACATGTTGAAGAAAAAATACCGCACTTGGAGGTCTGCATGCGATTTCTCATCCAGATTCTAGACAAAAGTTTATCTGCCAAAATCAGATCGGATGCATTTTGAAAACACTGGTATGAAAACGAGAAGCTGGAAACTGTCACATCACGCAGCGCATCGGAATCTATACAGGAACATATATCATCCCGCCTTGTTGTACCACCCTTTGTTACCCACTGAGTAGACTTCAGGGATGTCAAATCCTTGTCTACCATGGGGCTATGGTTCGAATCCCCGTCGGGTTCCTTTTTAATTTTTCAGACGTCCGTTCCCTTGTTCTTGTCGTTGATAAGCAGGACGCCATTTTGTCACCTGCAATAGCCTATCACATAACAGTGCTATCCATTAAACTGCGTGTATGTGTCTACTAACCGCATAGTGCACAACCATAACTGGTCCTGTCAAGTTCATTTAGGGCGGTTTCCCGATGGACTACATCAACGACAAACACTTCGATACGCTTTTGGTGCTGGACGCATCCGATAACCAAGCTGCTACTGCTGCTCGTGCGTATGCTGCGCGGTACAGAGACGCCAGGCCGGTAAAAATGTTTTTCCTTGTCTGGAGCAACGCCTTCGGGGAACCAGGAATCGTCGTACACAAGTAATGGGCAGCAGTCGTCCAGGGACTAGACGTACTCCGCACACAGAAGCCGTGATTCTCGAAACCGTTCACCAGTCACCTAGGCGGAGTACCCTTGATATTGCAAGGCAGTTCCAGGTAACTCTAAGACTGGTTGTTGCACGATGAAGAACTGCACCCATATCATTACACGTTAACTCGACACCAGGGGCCAGAGGACTGCATTCGAAGAGCAGTACAGTTTTGTGAATGGCGTTTGCTGTTAGTGGAACATAACCGTTTTATAAATAACGTGAAACGGACTGACGAATCTAGGTTCACTCGTGAAGGTATTTTCAATATCCGCAACAGCAATTATTGGTCGGAACGCCAACCGCATGTCACCAGTGAACGTGGCTTTCGGACACATTGTGGCATAAACATGTGGAACCGTGGGAGATGTGCTTTTGGACCCTTACCTGTTGCAGGACGAGTTGAATGCGGCCCTGCATCGTACGTTTCTTTGTTATACTTTGCCTGACGCATTATAAAACGTTTCACTTGACGTTCGGCGACTGCTATGGTTTCAGTGTGATGGTGCACAGCCACGCTTTGGAATGAATGTACGCAACTATTTAAATGAAGATTTCCAGGGTAACTAATTGATCGTGGAGATCCAATATCCTGGCCTTTACGTTCTCGGACCTTAATCCACAAACATTTTATTTGTGGGGACACTTAAACGAACAAATTCGTAGCAAAAAAAAAAAAAGAAATACACGAGATACCACATTGTGGATGTGTAAATTGGGCACAGTTTTATGCCTTAACTGGAAAAAAAAAACGTTAGGCGCGAACGCGATTAGAACATCGGTGAGTCTACATACCCGTTCCCCAAGCATGTGCCTCATCTCACTGAGCTAATAGGACAGCTCCAGCACAGTGCAGAGGTCATGCTACCTGTTCTTGATCACGCTGTATGCAGTTACAGCGTTTTGTCTTGAAATGGGATGAGGAACCGCATGCCCACCGGCAAGTGCGGCAGTTATTCTTCACGCTGTATATTAAACTGTTGGGGACTGACAAGGAAAGTTTATTTTGGAATCGATGACATTATTCATGTCAATTGTCTTTGGATGTCTGGTTCGTCTCGAAAAGTGTGGCTTCACGGGTTCCGTGAGAAACAAACATAAATGTTAGGACGGTAGTCCTGGGCATTACTGACAAGGGAACCTCCCCATCGCACCCCCCTCAGATTTAGTTATAAGTTGGCACAGTGGATAGGCCTTGAAAAACTGAACACAGATCAATCGAGAAAACAGGAAGAAGTTGTGTGGAACTATGAAAAAATAAGCAAAATATACAAACCGAGTAGTCCATGTGCAAGATAAGCAACATCAAGGATCGATTGAACTGAGGAGCGCCGTGGTCCCGTGGTTAGTGTGAGCAGCTGCGGAACAAGAGGTCCTAGGTTCAGGTCCCCTTTCGAGCGAAAACTTTAATTTTTTATTTTCAGAAAAACCGAGTTCAGGCACTCACACATAATCAACTTCGCTCTCCAAAATTCCAGGACATGTTCAGATTTGCTTGGACATAGACAGGATTAGACAGTCTACACACGGAAAAATTTGAAACATATGTTTTGACAGAGCACAGGGGAAAGTGAGCGACTGCGAAACTGTTGGATTCATTTGTTGCAGTTTATGTGACAAACTCTTATGTTTTCATCACTTTTTTGGGAATAATTATCACATCCACAAGAAAACCTAAATCGGGCAACGCAGAAGAATGTTTTTACCCATTCGCCAAGTGTACAAGTTAGGTGAGTCGACAACATATTCCTGTCATGTAACGCACATGCCGTCATCAGTGTCGTATAGAATATATCAGACGTCTTTTCCTGTGGAGGAATCGGTTGACCTATGACCTTGCGATCAAATGTTTTCGGTTCCCATTGGAGAGGCACGTCCTTTCGTCTACTAATCCCACGGTTTTGCGGTGCGGTCGCAAAACACAGACACTAAACTTATTACAGTGAACAGAGACGTCAATGAACGAATGGACAGATCATAACTTTGCCAAAATAAAGAAAAACTTTTCGCTGGAGGCGAGACTTGAACCAAGAACCTCTCGTTCCGCAGTTGCTCACGCTAACCACGGGACCACGGCGCTCCTCAAGTGATATTATCCTTGATGTTGCGTATCTTCGCATGGACTACTCAGTTTGTATACTTTGCTTATTTTTTCATAGTTCCACACAACTTCTTCCTGTTTTCTCGATTGATCTGTGTTTAGTTTTTAAGGCCTATCCACTGTGCCAACTTATAACTAAATCTGAGGGGGGTGCGATGGGGAGGTTCCCTTGTGAGAATCTTCGGCACATCCAAGGATAGGCCACACACTGCGAGCCATCGATTTTGACAATCTTTCGCATACTAGTCGGGTGTCAGTCGAAAGTAACTCCTGCGAGCTGGGTGGTTCACTAGGCTTACGTCCCCCTTCACCCCCAACCCCCCCCCCCCCCACCCAGTCTAAAAAAAAAAGACAAAACTGAGGTCGAAAAGCTGTACAGCTTCGTCAACTGTAGGGACTCGACACTGAAGCACTGCTGCAGGAGTACTTGTCTGTGTCTGTTGTGAACAGGACTGGTGGAAACCATACCTTTACGTCGTCTTCCTTTGTTCAGAAACCACAGACGCTCCAGACTGCAATAGGCACGCCGTGCCTTCGCTGCCGTGCTGACTAGCAAAATGTAGTGTTCAGAGGAGCCCACCCTGTCCTACAATGGAGTTCGTATCCATATTAGGCTCTACCGAGTGTCAGGTATCACACAGTGTTTAAGCCACGAGTCTCCCTTGGGAGTACACGTACATATGCCCATTTTCTAAAGAGTAATGCCTTGTCTATGCAATCACTAGGTTATCGACACATCCTAATTCCTATCCTCTTCTCGATATGTTTCTAATTACTTGGTTCTAGGCCGTTCTCGTCTATTTTTGCCGCTCGGAGTGGCCGCACTGTTAGAGGCGTCATGTCCCGGATTACGCGGCCGCTCCCGCCGGAGGTTCGAGTCCTCCCTCGGGCATGGGTGTGTGTGTTGTTCTTAGCATAAGTTAATTTAAGTACAGTGTAAGTCTAGGGACCGATGACCTCAGTAGTTTCGTCACTTAGGAATTCACACACATTTGAACATTTTTTTAGGAATTCACACACACATCGTCTGTCTTTCCCAACACTTTCCCTCCAAGAATAACAATCAAATTATTGTCTGATGACAAGTCCAATTAATTTTACTTTTGTCTTTTATATTTCCTTTGATAATCTTTTCTCTTCATTGACTTTCCTGAAGACTTCCAGGTTGGTTTTTTTCTGTTCAGTTTTTTCTTGTCATTTTGCGTCGTAACCACATTTCAGCAGCGTCAAATCGATCCATTTCCTATTTACCCAGATTTCAACTTTCACTTCCATAGAGCGACGTATTCCATACAATCGATTTTGCAAGGAATATTTATATTTTTACTAGTAAAAATGTTTTTAGTAGCAATAACTACCTGTTTGGGCAGTACAATCCTTCTCTTCAATTCCATGGAGCCTCTATTGCCCTTTGCGATTATACTACCGAGATAACAAAAAATTTTCACCTGATGAATTCTAACGTCATCAGTTTTTATATTTTGGAGCCTCTGTTGCCCTTTGCGATTATACTACCGAGATAACAAAAAATTGTTTCACCTGATGAATTCTAAGGTCATCAGTTTTTTTGTTTTAATTTCTTGCATGTTTTTTCGGCATTTCAAATCCCTGTGAAACACACTTGTATGTTTTCCGTGGTTTTTCTAAATCTGCTAAGCAAATGCCGAGACGGTGTGTTACTAGAAGGACATGGCCAAATGCCTTTACCATTCCGTCCTTGTACTCCATCCTTAATGATCTCGTCGTCGACAGGACGTTAAACCATATTGTTCTTTACTTTGTCTGCGCTGTGTCCGTAATGAATAATGAGCTTATGGCATTGGTGGCCGGGAGACCCCTCGCGGGGCGGTTCGCCCGCCACTCCACAAGTTCTTTAACGCCACTACGGCGACTTGCGAGTGAATGAGGATGAAATGATGATGAAATACAGACAACACCCAGTCATCTCGAAGCAGAGATCATCCCTGACCCCGCCGGGAATCGAACCCGGGACCCCGTGCGCGGGAAGCGAGAACGCTAACGCAAGACCACGAGCCGCGCACGCTGTGTCCGCAATCTGGCAGCTTGCAAAGTTGAAGTTATAATGAAATAATGACAAATATGATGGTTTGACGTGCTGTGGATCTGCACGCAATCTCGATTCCTATCTTTCACGTGCAATCAACTGTGGGGTTATAATTAAACTTTCCCTGCTTAACACGTTATAACACGGAAAGTAATTAGTGTACCTGGTAGCATTAATGTCCAGAGTACGGGGTGCATGATTTCCATGCGTCACAGTGGCGCCTTCTAGTTCAATCTATGGCCGCCAGGTGCCGTGATCAGTCATCGTGATTCATAGTCCCACACATCTGACCAGCCACAGTGCACTTGTTGACGTGTCAACATGAGCTTAGACAAAAGGAGCGGGACATTATTGGTGAAATTATATTACCAAAACAACAGAAATGCTGGAGTTGCACTTCGAGACTATCGCCAGCTGAAAGATTATGGAAGGGTCCTCTTTCTCCATCTGCTGTGCGGAGCATGCTGAAGAGTTCGAGTGAACTGGAGAACAGGGCGTCGCACTGGGAAGAGGCCGACGACCGGTTGCGCCACAGGTGGTTGATGAAATCGCTGTTGCTATGGCAGACAACGATGCGCGCAATTCCCGGTCATCAGGCACTGCGCTTGCTGTGTCACGACAGTTGAACATCCCGTTGTCCACAGTACGGAAGGTGCTTTGAACCATTCTCAAATGGTGTCCGTACTAGATCCATATCGTACAGCAAATTTGCACCACAGGACGCACAACGACGTGTTGACTTCGCTCTCCAGTTTCTCGTAAGGATTGAAGTTGATGATGGCTGGCCGTAGACCGTCCTATGGACAGACGTAGTTCATTTTTCTCTGATGGTTGAGGTGAACACACAGGATGGTCGAGTGTGGGGATCTTCACCCCCAGTCACTGTGCATGAAGTTCCTCTGTATAGTGTGGCTTCATGGGTACGTTCATCATTGGCACATTCTTTTTTGAGCAGGTTGGCGCTCAAGGGCCAAATATGTGCAGTGTGACTGGCCAGCGTTACTGTGATATGCTTCGCCAGCATGTCATACCCACCCTACAGGAGAGAGACGCATTGAACTCAACAGTTTTCTTGCAAGATGGCGTCCCACCGCATATCGCTCGTGAAGTTCATCTGCTTCTCCGAAATACATTTGGAAACGATCGAATTATCAGTCGATATTTTCCAAATTCTTCGCCGGCATGATCACTTGATCTCACTCCCGGTGATTTCTGGTTGTGGGGCTAACTGAAGGACAGGGTCTACCAGGGAAACATTCACAAATGTGCCGATCTAAAGCGCAGCATATCAAGAGAGGTAGCCAGCATACCCACAGAATTCTTCTTTCTGCTGTGCGGAATACAATCCTGTGCTTTCAGACTCTTCTGGACACTGATGGGTGCCATGTTGAGCCCCTTTTGTAGCAGTAATGGTACCAGTATCTAAGGGTATGATGTACTGTAGCAACACATTAAAAGTGTTTCTATGTAATGGTATCATGTACTATAGCAACACATCAAAAGTGTTTCGTTTGGATTGATTCTGCATTCTTTCTCTTCCCCATGCTCTTAACATTAACGCTACCAAGTTTGGTCCTTGAACGGTAATGACTTTCCTTGTTATAACGTGGCAAATAGGGTAAGTTTAATTATATTACCAAACGACTATCCTGGAACCCAGGGTACATGCAGGTTGCCTATCTAACGGCTTCCAGAAGCAACAAATATTTGATTTTAAATATTTCGCGTAATTACTGATGAAATTTAAAAATTTCGAATTCTGTCATATTCTACTCGTAGAAATGTCTAACCCTTGGTTAAAACTGTAGCATAAAGGACAAGTATTACAGTCCAAACTATGTGTTTGTCTCGAGGCAGTGCAACTAATGGCATGCAAATTCTGTAGTTTATTCATCCAGTATTTGAGAATGAGAACACTTAGCGACTTGCAATAAATTTTACATGTAATTTCAAACTTCTTCTAGACATTTTTAGTTTATAATTTCTTTACCAATAACTTTATTTGCAAAACAGTTTGAGATATTTCAGGGCACTCTCACTTTGATATGGTGTCATGCTGCTTAATTTTTTTAGGGAAGATGATCTTTGTTACTTATTTGCTATATTTAATACGATCTGACTTCATTCATATGATGTAATGGCTGGCAGTAGTTAACGCTCTTGCTTGTGTGCTCTAGTGAGGGCATAGTGGTAAGCTTTACCTGTGTCCAAAGGAAGAGGGTGCCGAGTTAATTGACTGCAGTGAAAGAGGCCGAGGGGAGCGTTTTTTCTGCGGAACGTGCGTGAGAACATTTGCGGACAGCCAGGTCCCTCGGTCTCATTGTGCAGACACATTGGGTGGCGCCGGTCGGTCGGCGGCCGCGTTCGGGTAGGTTTGACTATCGCCGATGAGTCGCTGCACCAGTGAGCAGAGCACTGACTACTGGCAGTAAAGCAGAGGATGGGCCCTTGTTACGTAGAGAAAGCGGATGAGACGACTGTGAGGTTCTGCGAATGTCCGTGGGACAGGGCAGTGGCGCCCAGGCGCCCACACTCTGCTACAAAACATATTTGTGAAGGCACGAGGCTTTTAGCGAGTTTATGGCCGTTCATTGGAAAGTTAGAAATGACGCAACAGGGGAGATAACGATCTTTTTATGGAGGGCTGTGGTTCAGTCCAGGTCATGGCGTAAACACACGCGAAAGAGGCCACGAAGCTGAATCTTTCTTCCTGTTCTCCCAATTTAATAGTGTCTTTATTAAAGCCATCTACTTTTCAGCGGCTATTTTTACTTCTCCATCATTAAGAGCATGCAAAATATCGGTAATGTTGAAACTGTTTAACAAAGCCATTGACTCTTTACTTTAATTCTCTTTCTCTTCTTTATCCAGTACAGCAATTGTATTTTCAGGTAAATATTTGCATCTGTATATAGACATACAAACTCCAGCGATTGTTAAATAACAGAATGGATCAATATTAGCTATTTCTAGGTACTGTTTTCTTAGTTCTAAACAGCCTCTTCTCAAAACATCTACATCAGAATTACAGTATTCAACAATTTCTTTCTTCATGTTGAACACATAATTTTCTTTAACTCTGGATCTGTGCCATTTGAGAAACGCTTCTCTATCGTTTGACTTCATAGAGTCAACACAATAATACCGAGTATCTGGAATAGGTCATATATAATTTTAATTTTCTTGTATCTTGAACAAATGTGGGAAATATCCATTCTTCAATTCTTTCAAATCAAATGTTTTTGAAAACTACTAAGAGAGCCTTGTACAAAATTACTGCAATCTATAATTTTTAGTTCTAAATGCTTTATCTCCAATTACATCAATTTAGTTCCTTTGTAAATGGTATGTAGCTTTATTGCATTTTCAACACATTACTTTGGAATGAATTTTGAATCATTAACCTTAGCTTAATGAGCTATGAATGTATAATTCCTGTTTTTATCAGATATCAGTCACCCACAGAATTCTTCATTTGTCTGAAGTTTATAAACATTATCTCCTTTAAAATTGTGAACTATCATGAGATTCTGAATATGTATACCAGATTCTTGTAGAGTTTCATAATCAAACCACATGTGTCTTTCTGTACAGGTACAATTCACTCTCTTAGGGAATCCATCTTCCCAGCATTTAAACTGTTTACCAGCAACTATTTTACAGCATATGAAGCATTAGTAAACATAAAAATCTTTGAATTCTACATTAATATAACAACCATATTTATTACATTTGGGCAACCTTGCACTATAAAATCCTCACCAAATTTTCTTTCACAAATACCCCATTTTGCAAATTGTATTGAATGTAACATTCATGATTTCCAAATTTCACAACTTGTTTACAATTCCTGCAATGTTCAAAGCCACATTTATGTTTTTTTATATCTCAAACAAATCTTTTTACAGTCTTTATATTTATAGGCTGTATTACAAAATTCTTGCTGATTTCTTTTAAACATACTTCATTATAACAGTATCTGTTGCACTTTTCACAGTATCTCTTGTTTTCTATAGTTCTGTGTTCTGGACCTTTACATAGTACACAGATTTTTCTTTCCATTTTGCAATTATGTTTATCTTTGTTATACAGCTTATTACACTTATTACAGAAATAAACCGATCCCAAGAAAGGCTTCATACTATTAATTACATCAAAATGGTTGTTATCTTTATACAGATATATTTTTATTTCGTCCTATAGGACCACTATAGATAACTGAATTGAAATTCTCAGCACATACAACATTTACTTGAATATCCAACAATTCTCCAACATTTTAAATGTCATCTAGAGTAAACTCTTCTTCAATGTATTCACCCAACTGATTATATAATATATCAGTTAACTCTTTTTCTAATTTGTATTTATCTCCTCTAATTTTCTTAAAATCGCTTGTAGTTAGTTCTGTGCCCAAAATATTATTTGTATGGTATGTTAGTGCCAAAATTACTGCTCTGGGACAACACAAATTACCATGATCTTTAATTCTTGTGATACATCTTTCAGTCTTTTTGTCTTCAACTAAATTTATTTTTTTTACCTCACCCACCTCTAGGAACTGCTATCATCTGCATGTTAAATGAGGTATCTGCTCTATCAGTAGTCTCATCAGATGTTATTACACTACTGGCCATTATAATTGCTACACCAAGAAGAAATTCAGATAATAAATGGGTACTCATTGGACAAATATATTATACTAGTACTGACATGTCATTACATTTTCACGCAATTTGGCTGCATAGATCCTGAGAAATCAGTAACCAGAACAATCACCTCTGGCCGTAGTAATGGCCTTGATACGCCTGGGCATTCAGTCAAACTGAGCTTTGATGGCGTGTACAGGTACAGCTGCCCATGCAGCTTCTACACGATACCACAGTTCATCAAGAGTAGTGACTGGCGTATTGTGACGCGCCAGTTGCTCTCAATTGGTGAGAGATCAGGAGAATGTGCTGGCCAGGCCGCAGTCGAACATTTTCTTTATCCAGAAAGGCCCATACAGTACCTGCAACATGCGGTCGTGCATTATTCTGCTGAAATGTAGGGTTTCACATGGATCGAATGAAGGGTAGAGCCACAGGTCGTAACACATCTGGAACGTAACGTCCACTGTTCAAAGAGCTGTCAATGCAAACAAGAAGTGACCGAGAAGTGTAACCAATGGCACCCCATACCATCACGCCGGATGATACACCAGTACGGCGATGACGAATACACACTTCCAATGGCGTTCACTGAGATGTCGCCAAACACGGATGCGACCATCTGATGCTGTAAACAGAACCTGGATTCATTCGAAAAAATGACGTTTTGCCATTCGTGCACCCAGGTTCGTCGTTCAGTACACCGTCGTAGGCGCTCGTGTCTGTGATGCAGCGTCAACGGTAAAGGCAGCCATAGTCTCCGAGCTCATAGTCCATGCTGCTGCAAACGTCGTCGAACTGTTCGTGCAGATGGTTGTTGTCTTGCAAACGTCCCCATCTGTTGACTCAGGGATCGAGACGTGGCTGCACGATCCGTTACAGCCATGTGGAAAAGATGCCTGTCATCTCGACTGCTAGTGATACGAGGCCGTTGGGATCCAGCACGACGTTCCGTTTTACCCTCCTGAACCCACTGATTCCATATTATGCTAATAGTCATTGGATCTCGAGCAACGCGAGCAGCAATGTCGCGATACGATAAACCCCAATCGCGATAGGCTACAATCCGACCTTTATCAAAGTCGGAAACGTGATGGTACGCATTTCTCCTCCTTACATGAGGCATCACAACAACGTTTCAATAAGCAACGCCGTCAACTGCTGTTTGTGTATGAGAAATCAGTTGGAAACTTCCCTCATGTCAGCACGTTGAACCTTGTGTGAATGCTCCGAAAAGCTAATCATTTACATATCACAGCATCTTCTTCCTGTCGGTTAAATTTCACGTCTTTAGCACGTCATCTTCGTGGTGTAGCAATTTTAATGGCCACTAGTGTATATCTTTGTTTTCATTGCACAAAACTTGAACAGATGCTCGAGTATTTTCTGATGCTTTATATACAGTAGTAATTGGATAAAACATTTTTGGATTTTTGGATGTTATATTCAGTTTATTTCCTTTTCTAAAATTAGATCTTTTTTTGTTATTTCAAACATAGAATTCATTTGTTTCGTTACATAATTTGTTTTATCACTAATGGTATCAAGTTTAGCAATATTAGTGTCAATAAAGACAATTTTATAGTCAACAGACCAACCCTCAAATTTTTCATTAAATCTCGATCTTATTTTTTTAACCTCATATAAATGCTTTTTCTCACAATTTTTTTCTTGTCTTGGTGATCGAACTGTTTCAATATCATCATCAAATCTGTAAAAATAATTTATATTAGGTACTTGTTTTGGCCTTCATCTAGTTTTTTGGAATAATTCTGAATGAATTTACTGTTTCGTCTGATACCAATATTTTTAGCTCTAGCTTTGAGTTCATGTACTTTCAAATTATCTAGAGTTCTAGTAGGAGGAAGTAAATTATTTGAAACTATTAAATTAATTAAATCATACTTTCTAAATTATCTATAAATTCGTAAATTGTTCCTTTTGCCATAATCAGAGTTGAGCGTCCATAAAGTCTCTAAAAGCCTTAGCCATTTTTAAGGATAAAAAGCCATTAGGTTTGCAAAAAATAGGGCGTCTTTTTAAAGTAGTAATTAATTAAATTTTACCTTCAGTTAATTTTATATGTTTGAGTGACTGTAAATGTCTTTTGCGATCACTTGTATTTATTTCTTTTCCACATTTACACACCATTTTTCTTTTTAGCTTATCTTCTTGTTGGCAAATCTTACATTTACTTGAGAGTTTGTCCCTAGATGAACGGTTAAAGTAAAAACAAGTAAAATCTTTACTTTCTTGACAGCCAATACATATTTTAGAATTAGGGTTGGCTGCTTCAGCTGACACTGCATTAGTTTAATTTTTCAACATTTTTGTATAATCACCACTTGAAAATTGTTTTAAAAATTCTTATAATTTGGTATATAATTTTCAAAAAGAACTTTATTTATTTATACATATTTATTTTATTAATTTTTTCACATTCTTTGCAAGTGTGCAAATGCTTATCCTTTGTATACATATGTGGATAAAAATTATCAAGCAGTTTCTCTTCTTCCTTATTTTTTACACTTCTTCAACATCTCCATTTATAAAGACAATGTTTCATTAGATTAATTCAAATTATTCCTTAATAAATGTATCCACTTTCTTTTTGCTGTGGTATAGATAGCTGTTTTGATAAAGTATTTACACCCTTAATTTTCTTCCTATCGCTAGTATTTTTAGTGTGTATTTTTTCTCATTTATGAGTTTATGGTACAATACACACTTCATGGCTGGCTCACATGGCTCTGAACACCATGGGGCTTAACATACACATTTTATGAAAAAGAAATTGTAATCTATAATTGTACACTACTAAGGAAATTACAGAACTAAATTTTAGATGGGATTCCAGGCACCAAAGATCTGACACCTGAAAAAATTAAGAGTGCTATAGAATTTTAATATATTTTTATTCTATATAACTTCAGTTGATTCCATCAATGTCAAATACATGCACTACTGTTGCTGAATCATCCATCATGAGTATATTTGCATTTATTAACCATAAAAATCGTCAGTTAAATTAAGTTACTTGTTTAAAGATATTTGGGTTCCATTATTGGAAGCCAAACATATATTGATCAGAAACGAAATTTTGTGTTTTATTAAGTATGGAATTACAGGGTCAATGAGGATCAACCCCGACTCCTACAGAGTTTTAATTTATCCAATATATTTTTATTGTATATAAATAGAGGCAATTCAATCGAAATTAACTTCATCTATGTTGAATATTTTTAAATTCATTCAAGAGAAGAAGTTTAGGAACATGGTTCGATGACATATGGTTTCCATTATTTAATAAGACAGATATTTTGATTACGAACAATATTTTATGCTTTATTAAAAATGGAATTTCAGTGGCCGGCCTAGTAGCAACTGAAAAGTTAACACAATATTAGAAGAATTTTATTGAATATAGAAACATACATAATTTAGATTATATTGAAATAAAACAATATGATCTGTTAGCTTTAGAATATGATTATATTAAAAATAAATTTAAAATATAATGCAAAATAATTTAATTAAAAAACATGGATTTTACTGTTAGTTAGAAACTTTAATCAGCTTGTAATGAGTTTGAGAACCAAAGTAGCTAATGAAGTTAAAGATTACTATATTTCTCTTGAAGAAATATTTCGTGATTAAGCTGACTATGTAAAAGAATATAAAGCCATTCACTCTCAAAAAATAACTGAACAACAAGCAATAGAATTATGAACAAAAGATCAAGAATTAAAATAAAATGAAAAAGAATGTCTACAATTAAAAGAATTAGTATCTGATGTAGTACAGATCAAGAAAGAACAAACTATACACATTGCCACATCAAAACAGTATGCTAAGAAAAATTATTTTTAAGTTGGTGGTGTATTATGTGGAAATCATCTTTCAGGAAGATAATCAAGCTATGATAGTAGCAGACCTAAAGACAACAAAATATTTTATGTCAGATTATATGAATGAACAGATTACAATTTAGTAGAGAATATACTTAACAGTTACTTTGGTGTACACAGAGTAGATAAAAGAAAAGAAATATATAATATTCACTTCAACAATCTATCTTACTTTGTTGAGAACTTATATGCACAATCCAACGATATTGCTTATGAAATAAATGAGAGAGAAGAAATATTTATGAAGAAATTTTGAATGTACCCACTATAGAATTTTAACATATTGATATGGAAGATAAAAGTATTGGAAAATTTAAATGTGCTCAATTTGGACATATTGAAAGGTAATGAAAAATCCACTATTTTTGTCAATGAATACATCATTATTCTTTAATTTTAGAGGTTTCTTAGATGTTGTTCCTGGAAACATCTGTAATTATTTCAATACTTTGGATAAATGTACACAAGGACAACTAATTAATGATGCAATGAAACTTCATCAAATGGAAACTGAAAAATTCAACAAAAATAGGTTGTCCCCTATTCACTTCCTCCACAAAAATTCAACTTTAATAGGGGATGATCATTCATTATGGATGCTAAAATTCCATTTTCTTAATAAAATTATTTTAATATAGATCGGAAGTAATTTAAGTGAATTAGTAGACAGTTACAACATTTTTTCTAAAACATACAAAAGATACAAAGTACAGAATAAAAAACTTTTGAAGGAGGAATATTTAGATTTGTGTGAGATAGCAAAAAAATTATATATGAGAGGCTATTCTTAAAAGTGTAAACAATATTTAATCGAATCTATCGATTAAGTACAACACAATCAAGTTGATTTGCCAAACTTTTGTATCCTAAAAATTTGGAGATAGAAGCAGCAAATGTCAATCAGCTTCTAGCTATTGCAAAACTTTTAAAGATAGAAAAATACTATAATTGTCAGAGAGAAGAATTAATTGTTTAATAAAAAAAATTATAAATTTGTGCCAGAAAAGCCATTTCCAAAGGATTTAGAGACCAAGAAAATTGTTGAGTTAAAGCAAATAGCAAAAGAATATGAAATTTGTGGATATTCTATGTTAATGATAGAGTATTAGAAAATCAGATTTAATAAAATAAATATTGCAAGAAGAGGAAAGACTTAAAACTATAAGATTTTAACTTTGATGATGAAATGTTTTTGTAAACCTCTCCTGTTCATTCCCTTCACAAAAATTCAACTTTTTTCAGGCAGTCGATTTTTTATTCATAATGGAATCCCAAAGGGGAAAAATTTACCATCTAGAGGAATCTGATTATTCTTGTGAAGATCTGAATCAAACATCGCTTATGATTTATAAAATAACATTGTCGTTATTTACCCAACTGCGCCTGGTCGGTCAATACACGAACGGTTAATGCTGTTTGTGGACGCCGTTGGAGTTGTCGTCCGATGATATCCCACATGTGCCTGATTGGAGACAGATC
The DNA here is from genome assembly GCF_023864345.2 of Schistocerca serialis cubense. Taxonomy (NCBI): domain Eukaryota; kingdom Metazoa; phylum Arthropoda; class Insecta; order Orthoptera; family Acrididae; genus Schistocerca; species Schistocerca serialis. The sequence goes on from NC_064639.1 coordinate 379,175,086, forward strand.
TGATGATCGAGCAGGCCAGGGAAACTCGTCGACACTGTGTAGAGAATGTTGGGTCACAACAGCCGTATGCGGGCGAGCGTTATTCTGTTGGAAAATCACGCTGGATGCTGTTCATGAATGGCTGCACAACAGGGCGAATCACCAGACTGACGTACAAATTTGCAGTCAAGTTACGTGGGATAACCACGAGAGAGCTGCTGCTGTCATACATAGGTCTAGTGTGTTTAGCAGACAGACAGTTTGGTTGCAGTCCGTCCACTGACCTTCTTTTAACCAACACACCGCCATCCCTGGAATCGAGGCAGAACCAGATTTCATGGGAAAACACTGCAGGCATCCATCCAGCCCTCCAATGAGCTCTCAGTTGACACCACTGAAGTCGCATACGGCGGTGGTTTGGAGTCAGTGGCATGCACGCTAAAGGGTGTCTGGCTCGGAGCTTTCCTTGAAGTAACCGACTTGTAACAGTTCGTTGTGTCACTGTGGTGCCAACTGCTGCTCAAATTGCTGCCGCAAATGCAAATGCAGTCCAATGCACCGGAGCCATTCGCAGAGTACGACGATCTTCCCTAACGGTAGTGCCACGTGGCCGGCCAGAGCTCGGTCTTCTTGCCACCGTACATTCTCGTGACCACCGCTGCCAGCAGTCATGTACTGTGGCTATACTCCTGCCAAATATTTGTGCAATATTTCAGAAGGAACATCAGCTTCTCGTAGCTCTATTACACGACCTCGTTCAAACTCAGTGAGTTGTTAATAATGGCGCCTGTGTCGCCTTAAAGGCGTTCTTGACTAACACCAACTCACCACGTCCAGTCTTAAAAGTAACTAACCCTCACGACCGTTACAGCGTGTATTTAAAGCAAACCTCATTTGCATTCTCATAGTGGCGGTACTTGCCCCACTCGTACGCGATTGGCATTAAATTTGATTAGTCATCATCTTTCAAATGTGAAACACGCTCGTTTAAGCCACACAACTCCTTCTTGGAGTCGTGATTTTTTTTTTTTTTTTTTTTTTTTTTTTTTGTTGCGTCAGTGCTTTTAGTGGTGAGAACTGGATTTTGAAGTGATACACTGATGGTAATTTGTGAATGAGGTGTCGACGAGGAGATCTGCAATTACAAGAGTGTGACAATTAATAGGACACAAGTACACAAATTTGAACGTTATGGGGCGGGGAGCCGTAGACTACAATGCTCGCACATCTCTCGTGGTTGTTGATGGAATACTGAACTGTACAGGATACACCCAGAGGACTAGCTACCCCATCCGTTCAATATTCCTGTTGCACTGGAAAGTACTGCACACGTTTGTCAATTCCTGTAACCAGAACGTTCACCGGGTCTTATATCAACAGGTTCTCCAGAACGGATGTCTTTCGAATGTCGCACGGAAGTAGCTGGTCGAATGAAATACGTCAGTGCCACTACCGAAGAACGAATGTCAATTACAAAAAGACACATAGGCTTTCTGGGTTGGAAAATAGTTAGTATGAGTACTCGTTACTGGTGCTCAATATCGCCTTGTACGGATGTGTTAACACGTGGATATTGTTAATCAAAGCCTGTTGTGGCAAATGTAAAATCACGTTTATTACAATACAGCCTCACTAACTGCGGCAAGATATTATTGGTTTCAACTAATTTTGCTAATCTTCATAGAGCCCATGATAACTAGTTACAGTTGCACTAATGATTTTGTGAATACTGATACGTACCACGCTTCATGTCAGTTACGGCCAATACCAGGTGTCCCACGTGAAACTGGTACGACTCACGCCCGGGATTGAAGTGTAACAATGAACAAATTAAAAAAGGATAGATAATAGCAACGTTAAAAAATGTAATTACATGTTTATCAGAGACGCTGGAAGTGGTACCCATGGCGACCCATGCATAGTATGACGACATTACCAGCAACACGCTATAATTCTGCAGGCGTGATGTTAATTCTTATAGTAATGTTCCGTTTAAGATCATCTGTTGTCCGAGGGTTGTCAGCGTACCCTTTGCTTTTTGGTGTGCCCCATAAAGAGAAATCACACGATGTTAAGTGCGGGGACCTTGGGGGCTAGAGGCCTCTACTAGCAAGTCTGTCTTCATTGAACACGTTGATGTGGCCATACTTTGGTTGGATGTGCGTGCGAATGCTCAATCTTGCTGGAATACAGCATGGAGGTTCTCTGTATCTTTTAACTGTGTATAGAAAGAGTCAAATATCTCTAGACATATGGCATTCTTTAAGGTGTAATTGAAAAATATGGGGCCAATAATGCGCATGCCGGACATAGCATATCAAACACCTACACTGTGTGATCAAAAGTATCTGTACAGCTGGCTGAAAATGACTTAGAAGTTCGTGGCACCCTCCATCGGTAATGCTGGAATTCAGTATGGTGCTAGGCCACCCTTAGCCTTGATGACAGCTTCCTGTCTCTCTCTCCAGTCAGGCGCTGGAAGGTTTCTTGGGGACTGACAGCCAATACTTCATGGAGTGCTGCACTGAGGAGTGGTATCGTTGTCGGTCGGTGAGGCCCAGCACCAAGTCGTCGTTCCAAAACATCTCAAAGATGTTCTGTAGGATTCAGGTCAGGACTCTGTGCAGGCCAATCCATTTCAGGGATGTTGCTGTAGTGTAACCACTCCGCCACAGGCCGCGCTTTGCGAACAGGTGCTAGATCATGTTGAAAGATGCAATCGCCATCTCCGAATTGCTTTTCAACAGTGGGAAGCAAGAAGGTGCTTAAATCATCAATGCAGGCCTGTGCTGTGGTAGTGCCACGCAAAACAACAAGGGGTAAAAGCCCCCTCCATAAAAACACGACCACACCATAACACCACCTCCTCCGAATTTTACACACACTGGCAGATGACGTTCATCGGGCATTTGCCATACCCACACTATGCCGTCGGATTGCCACATTGTTTACCGTGATTCGTCACTCCACGCAACGTTTTTACACTGTTCAATCGTCCAATGTTAGCGCTCCTTACACCAAGTGAGGCGTCGTTTGGCATTTACCGGCGTGATGTGTGGCTAGGTGGAGAACTTGTAGGTTATGGGATATGGGATATGATGAACATCAAGTAACAGACATATCCCATAACCTACAAGTTCTCCACCTAGCCAACAAAGGAAAAAGAGTGAACCTCCTAGAAGAAATCGAAATTTATTCACATAAACATGCATCCCCTTCTGACATACTTAACGACAAAACAGAGTTACCAAACCGAATATTTCTGAAAAACTTCCACACTCTACTTATCAAATCACTTACTAAGCACAATCAAGAAATAACATAATCTAATATAAACCCAAAAAATGCATGTAATAATATACAACATAAAAGTCTTAATTCTATCTTTGTTATATTGTAAATGTATGAATTACTGTTTTGTATAAATGTGTTATGTTAGTTTATTATCTTCAATACTGCCTAAGTAAAAAGAAAACAAAAAAAACTTAGTATATATACATTGTAGTTAGAATACTTCTATCACCAAAGTCAATGTTCAGTAAACAGTAGCTTAGCTAGAACCTCAAAATTTTCGTAAAAAATAATAATAAAACTCTGCCCATAGATAAACTGCTTCTATGTAAACAAAACTGTCAGTCGACAACATGGCGGATAACGCAGTGCGCAGTGCGCCTGTGCGATGAATGGATGACCAGTAGTTTCATATTCACCGTGTGGTCAAATAACTGGATATGCCATATTGAATAGATAATCTTTTCGTATTGTTTTAAATCGAAACTGTAGCTGCGATGTCCCTTGGATGGAGACGTTAAGTTCGGTGGGTTCGAAAATGGCTCTAAGCACTTTGGGACTCAGCATCTGAGGTCATCAATCCCCTAGAACTTAGAACTACTTAAACCTAACTAACCTAAGGACATCACACACATCCATGCTCGAGGCAGGATTCGATCCTGCGAGCGTAGCAGCAGCGCGGTTCCAGACCGAAGCGCCCATAACCGCTCGGCCACAGCGGTGGGCTATTTTAGAAGAATAGGGTGTGTGTTGGCACCGGTTTTCAACTTCTCTCTTTTTATATTTACCATCAACCACACATACACATTACATGCTTTGCATACTCGTCACACATACCTACACCAAAAGGCAACACTGTAAATGCTTAGCAAGAAAGTCATCAAACTGCATTCGCTAGAAAGGCTTACTGTGATTCACACAAATAAATAAATTCCGTAAGGTACCCGGAGGGAAAGATTTTTTTTAACCACTTAACAATGTTGCTCATTATGGCGACCAGGAACTGTATTCCGTCACCTCTAGCCAAGTAACGGCAATGTACAGTCTTTTACCCTCCTGTATCTACATGTATTCTCCGCAAACCTTAGTAAAATGTATGGTGGAGGGCACTTACTACCAATATATTCGCGTATGGAGTGAATTCTCACGATCCCATCGTAGAGACTTGAAGGTAGCGATATTGCTTAGTCTTACTGTAGTATCAGTCCACTAAATTTACCCCCTTGGATTTCGCGAGATTAACGAATTTCCAATTACTTTTTGTTACGTTGCTATTTCTTACGTTATATATAAAAAATTATATATATATATTTTTTTTTTTTTATATCAGGTGAATTTTTCTTTTGTTAGAGCATGATTCTTTCTCTCAGGGATATTATCTTAAACTTTTACTTACGTGCATTAAGTAAATATGAAACGGGTTCGTGAAGGGCCGCTGTTATTCATGTACCAACTTTAGATGTTGAACGTGATGACTAAAATATAGTTGCCGTTAGCTGAATTGAATGTAATTTTGTTAATTTCTGTTTATTTATTGATTGCAAAGTAAGGTTCGAGAGAATTTCTATTGTTGCCGTGGAGCGACAAGATAAAACTTACTAACTCATGGAATCTGTATAATTTAAAAAATGAACTTTAACGTAAATTATCTGTTGCAATTTAAAAAGGTTCTTACAACGAAATCTCTCGCATTTACAGTTACTGTTAACACTGAAAAATAAATAATACTTCGGAAGATGAGCTACCCGCAGCGAGTTTACTGAAAAAATGCTTATTAAAAATAATTAGCCGCTGTGACCATTTGAGGTGACAACTATTACAAAGAAATTCATTTTGTGATAACAATAATTAGTTTATTTTAGCATAATACCGAATAACTTACATAAAACAAGGGTAGCCGCTCAATGGCTGCCTTCCGTATCGCGAAACAAAACAGTGTGTGTACCATAAAATACGTCCTTCCTCCTCGGCCGCACAATCGCGTCTCTTTTGATCCTTTTTTATTTTCATAGACATGTTTTAAATAAAGATACTATTTTTAAATTATCGCTGCATATCAGTTGTTTCAATAACATTAACTGTATCTTTTATACTAATTATATTCATAAAATACGTTAACTACGATTTACAACCGAAAAAAAGTCAATATTTATGTGATGTACGTCACATTTTCCTAAGTGTCTGTTACGTTTGCGTATGGCTTTACTGACTAGATGCGGGGCTAACATGTCGACCCTGAATTGTTTCAACGTCTGTTGTCAGGTATACTTAACGAGGACTCCAAATGCTGGAGCACCTCTCTCCGGGGTATTCGGTAATTCCAGTCACAAATTTGTAGGACTTGTGGAGGGGAAGCGTACCGTTTCCGTGCTACAACCATTAGTAAAAATGTTGGTGTTGCGAGGACCTTTACAAGTATTTGATTATGCGTGACCCAGCGCAAAAGAAAAAAAAAGAAATGGTTCAAATGGCTCTGAGCACTATGGGACTCAACTGCTGAGGTCATTAGTCCCCTAGAACTTAGAACTAGTTAAACCTAACTAACCTAAGGACATCACAAACATCCATGCCCGAGGCAGGATTCGAACCTGCGACCGTAGCGGTCTTGCGGTTCCAGACTGCAGCGCCTTTAACCGCACGGCCACTTCGGCCGGCGACCCAGTGCATCACTTGTTTTACAGTTCCTCTCATTAACAGAGAAACACGGCTCTCGAAAATAAATACCTTAAGAGCTATGAACACTTCTTCATCTTCGATACCGTGAAACAAATGTCTTCTGTTGCAATCTCCTTGCTTTCCATATTGTGGGAGGAGGTAATATGGATCAAAAAAGGAAAAATGGTTCAGTAAACATGGACTGTTAAATGCGTACCTAAAAGCTGTGAGCACTTGGTCAGTGAGACGTACTTTACAGAAGCGAACATGAACAAATGCTTATAGCTCTTAAGGTAAGGAATTTAGAGTTCATGTTTAGTGGACACTTTTTTCTTGTTTTGGCCCATACTACCTCCTCCAGAACTGTGGAATGCAAAGAGTTTACAGCAGAAGAGATGTTTCGCAGTGTCGAAGATCTAGTGTTTACAGCTTTTAATGTATGCATTTTATTGCCCATGTTTACAAGACTTTTTTGTTTCGAATTATCATTCCTATCGTATCCCAGAATACTGACGATTCCTTCTGGGGATACCCTGTACAGGCCTACATGTATCTGAATACTGCGTGTTATTCTTCTAAGACAAGAAACTCAAAGAAATCCAGTGGTGTAATCGGAATGGTAACAACGCATGCGATCGGTAATATGTGATTGATTTAGATAATTTTTCCCTTTGTTTAAGTGGGTGAGTATGTTTAGGTAGGCGAGTATGCTTAGTTAGGTATGTACCTCGCGATGTTTCACAAAGCATGTAACATCTATCAGACGAAATGTTGGATAAAGCCTCGTGACATGACCATTTAAGGATAACACTTGCACTTTCAAAGCACCTCGCTATAATTTAGAGCCCGATGCTAGTAGATGAAAGCTTACTTAGCAAGTCATTTTTAAAACGAGTTTTCTTCGTTCTGTCATGAGCTAATACATACGGCTCGGAAATAGCCGCCCACTGCGTGACCGGATAGGCCACCTGGCGGCTTATGGCGGCAAGTGATAAACACACTAAGTGGGTGACGTCCTGTGAGGAAGCCAGCCGCAAATCTTTTCCCTCATAGAGACTTTCACTATATTCTTTCCACCTATCCGCTCTCTCCGCTGCATTTAACAGTGGAATGCCCGTTGCACTCTTATTTCTACCACTCTCGCTTTTAATGTCACCGAAGTTTGTTTTGACTTTCCTGTATGCTGAGTCTGTCCTTCCGACAATCATTTCTTTTTCTATGTCTTCACGTTTTTCTTGCAGCCATTTCGTCTTAGCTTCCCTGCAGTTCCTATTTATTTCATTTCTCAGTGACTTGTATGTCTGTATTCCCGAGTTTCCCTGAACATTTTTGTACTTCCTCCTTTCATCAATCAACTACTGTTTCTTCTGTTACTTAGGGTTTCGTGGTAGTTACCTTTCTTGTGCCTATGCTTTTCTTTCCAACTTCCGTGATTGCCCTTTTTAGACATGTCCACTCCTCTTCAGTTGAACTGTCTATTGAGCTATTCCTTATGTCAGTATATATTGCCTCAGAGAATTTAAAGAGTATGTCTTAATTCTTTGGCATTTTTTAGTAGATCCATATCCTATTCCTTTGCGCATTGATTCTTCCCGACTAGTCTTTTAAACTTCAGCCTACTCTTCAGCACTACGATATTGTGATCTGAGTCTACATCTGCTCCTGGGTACACCTTACAATACAGTATGTGATTTCGGAATCTCTGTCTGACCATGATGTAGTCTAACTGAAATCTTCCCCTATCACCTGGCCTTTTCCAAGTATGCCTCCTCCTCTTGTGATTCTTGAACACGGTATTCGCTATTAATAGCTGAAACTTGTTACAGAACTCAATTACTCTTTCTCCTCTCTCATTCCTTGTCCCAAGCCCGTATTCTCCTGTAACCTTTTCTTCTACTCCTTCCCGTACAACTGCATTCCAGTCCCCCATGATTGTTAAAGTATCATCCCCCTTTACATATTGTATTACCCTTTCAGTATCCTCATACCCTTTCTGTACCTCTTCATCTTCAGCTTGCGACGTCGGCATGTATACCTGAACTATCGTTGTCGGTGTTGGTTTTCTATCGATTATGGTAAGGACAGTTCTGCCACTGAACTTTTCACAGTAACACACTCTCTGCCCTACTTTCCTATTCATAATGTATCCTACTCCGGTTATACCATGTTCTGCTGCTGTTGATATTACCCTATAGTCATCTGACCAGAAATCCTTGTCTTCTTTCCACTTTACTTCACTGACCCCTACTATATCTAGATTGAGCCTTTGCATTTCCGTTTTCAGATTTTCTAGTTTCCCTACCACGTTCAAGCTTCTGACATTCCACGCCCCGACTCGTAGAACGTTATCCTTCCGTTGGTTATTCAATCTTTTTCTCATGGTAACCTCCCACTATTCCGGAATCTTTTGCCAATGGAGTGATCATCATAACACTTCTTCCATTACCGGCCACATGTGCTATGGAATCACTTTACGTGTCTTTAATGCAGTGGTTTCCATTGCCTTCTGCATTCTCATGCCGTTGATCATTGCTGATTCTTCCGCCTTTAGGGGCAGTTTCCCACCCCTAGGACAAGAGAGTGCCCTGAACCTCTGTCCGCTCCTCCGCCCACTTTGACAAGGCTGTTGGCAGAAGGAGGGTGACTTCTTATGCCGGCAGTCTTCGGCCACCAATACTGATTATTAATCAAAGTATAAGCAACGGCGGGATACGAACCCGGGACCGAAGACGTTTCGCTTAACAATCAAAGACGTTACCCCTAGACCACGGGTGCAGACATACTCTTGTTTAACATACACGCCATGGTGACAAAGTCGTGACTGCAATTGCGGTACCGATGATAAAATAAAGCAAACAGAAAATCAGATAGAGCTCACGTCGGCTGGAACAGACGATGACTGCTTGTGTGCGATACGTTCATGATGTACGCTATTTCGACCGTATCACTCCTGCCTATGAACAATTATCATGATTGCGTGCCAATAAGCGAAGAGATTTTCTTACCCTGTGTTTGCTGTATCGTGTTCTCCATGATGGCACTCCTTCCTATTTATCTTCAATCCTTACTCCTCTGTCTGACCAAAACAGCAGAAATACTCTTTTCCAATAACGTAAAATCATCTCTGTACCACCACACTACACTGCCACGTTCTCTGAAACATGTTCTGCATCAGGAACCAATCTTCTCAAAATATTAGAGAAATTGACATCCTTTCAAATTTCAAAAGACAGCTAATGGTTCAGCTTGTACCACAACAGCTTTTCTTTTTCCAGCTCTCGTCAATCCCCCCCACCAGTTTTCCCTCCCCTTGTGTAGAGTTCTTCTTTCCTAGCAACTACTGACACTTTCATTTCAATCCTCTCATCCCTTCCACTTCTTTTAATACCAGACAAGGCTTCAGAAGTGCTAAACTAATCACTATCATTCTTAATACCTCCATTATTTTATTATTACTATTATTATTGGTACTATTATTTTTTTTATTCCGATTTTGGCCGTCTAGGGACCGCGTTAAACAACTATTTTTCAATGTACATTTCTCCTATTGCGCTCCTCCTCTTTTCTCTTCTGCCAATATGTCTTCAACCTCTCTCTGTGCTGCTCCCTTCGGTCTTCTGTCCACACTGTTCCTCCAGTTCTTCTCGTCTTCACTTCAAATCCTTCAAAATGTTGAATTTTGTCTCTCATTAAGTCTCTGTTGGTTATATCATCTTCTCCTATACCCATCTCCTCTAAGTCTGCTTTGACTTCTTTGAACCAGGTAATTTTCCATTTTTCTTGTTCTTGTTTTATTTCCTTCTTTATCTGAAGCATTGGGCCGGATGATTTCCCCTAAAAATTTGAAATTAGAAACCTTCTTTATCTGGCCATACTTTGTAATCATATTGTTCGGTGCCTCTATTAAATTGGTTAGGTACTCTGTCTTTTCAAAGGAGATTTTCAGTCCTGCTTTTTCTGCTGTTTCATTCAGAATATTGATCTGTTTGACTGCTTCTTCCAAACTTCCTGCCAGAATCGCTAAGTCATCAGTAAAAGCGAGGCAATCTACTTCTAATCCATCCTTTATTCTTCCTAATCTGATTTTTTGTATTCCTTCTTCAGTCGTTTTCTTCCTCCACTCTCTAATAACTTTTTCTAACACACAGTTGAATAGGGTAGGTGACAACCCATCTCCTTATCTTAATCCTGTTCTGATTTTGAATGGTCTGGAACCTCACCACGGAACTTTACTTTTGCATAGATATCCGTAAGTGTTTCTTTGACGATTGCGACTGTTTTCTTGTCTGCTCCAAACTCCCTAAGGATGTTAACCAAGGTTGTTCTGTCAACGGAGTCGTACGCCTTCTTGAAGTCAACAAACGTGATAAAGATGTCTTTTCCTCTTAATCGTCTATATTTAATAATTAACTTCAAGTTTAAAATTTGCTCCACACAAGATCTTCCCTTCCTAAAGCCTGCTTGGTATTCACCAATTTCTTGATCAAGTTGTTTCTCCAATCTGTTTTGTAGGGCCTTAGATAGAATTTTAAACGTTACCGGAAGTAAAGATATCCCTCTGTAGTTATTTGCATCGGTTTTATCCCCTTTCTTGAAGATGGGGTGGATTAATGCAGTTTTCCATTCTTCCGGTATACGTTCTGTTCTCCAAATCTCATTGATTATTCCCCGTAGTTTTTCTTGAGTTGTATTATCCACACTTTTGCACATTTCTGCAATTATCGTGTCTTCCCCTGGTGCTTTATTGTTCTTAAGGTTTTTAATGATTTCTCTGATTTCTATGAGACATGGGGGTTCAGAATTATTGTTTACCGTGTTTGGGGTGTTGGCTGGTAATTTTTCAATAGGTTCCTGACAGTTGAGAAGTTGTTCAAAATATTTTGCTAATATTTCACAATTTTCTTCATTATTCATTGCCAGTTTTCCACTGGTATCTTTAAAACACAGATTTGGTGCTATATATTTTTGTAGTTTCTGTCTGTTTCTTTTAAAATCTTTATCCATTTGTATAAGTTGGTTCTTTTCAAATAGTCTTTTTACTGATCTAATGAGTTTTGCTGTAGAAGATCTTTGCTGTTTGAACTCCAGGTAGTCCTTATCACTTTTGATTGAGTGCCATTTCTCCCATGCATTCATCCTTTGTTCTATTGCTTCCTCACATATCTCATCCCACCATTCGTGTTTCTTTCTCTTTTTCATTTTTGCGACTTCTTGAGCAGATCTTATCATTCCTTCTTTTATATCTTCCCATTTATCCGAACATATAACTATGTTTTGACAGAATTCTTCTCTTTTCTCTTTCAAGATGTTTGCGTCTATCTTTTGAGTTTTCCTGTTTTGTATTTGTTTCTTTCTTTGTGGTATGACATTTAATTTGATTGTCGATAAGTAGTGGTCAGTTACAATGTTTGCCCCTTTCCGAACTCTCACATTCATTATTTCTTTTTGATTATAGTGTGTGATGGCTATGTGATCTATCTGGAACTCTCCAATACTTGTGTTTGGTGATTTCCATGTTTTCTGTTTCTTAGGAGGTTTTTTGAAATTTGTAGACATTAATTTTAAGTTATGACCCTTGCATAGTTCTATTAATCTTTCTCCATTTCTGTTTGTCCTTTTGTGAGCCGGGTAGTTTCCTACTGTTTTTTTGTATTTTTTTTCTTGGCCTATTTGTGCATTGAAGTCCCCAAACAGTATTTTCACATTTGATGTTGGGATTTTAGAAAGTTCGTGGTCTAGAGATTCCCAATATGTATCTACTTTCTGAGGGTTTTTCTTATTGTCATTGTTGATTGGTGCGTGGCAATTAATAAGTGTATAGGTTTTATTTAGGGCGCGGAATGCGAGAAAAGACAGCGTTCATTAGGTGACTGGAAGTCGGTTATTGAGTTTACCCAGTTAGATTTCACGATGAAGCCTGTTCCAAGGTGGGGATGGCCTCTTCCACATGGGTTCCAGCCTTTCTTTCCTTTAAATATCCTGTATCCTTCATAATCCATTAAATCTTCATCTGTAAATCTGGTTTCCTGCAGCGCACATATTTGGATTTTATATACCTTCAAGACTTTGGTGAGCTGCTTCAGTTTTCCCGGCTTCAAGAGCGAGTTAATATTTAGGGTTCCAAAGAAATGTACGTTGTTTTTCTTCAGTTTAGAGGATTTTGAATTTCTTGAACGACATGGTGCTTCAGGCTCTCCAGAATCCTTAGGCCTGATTGCGCTGCTGTTAGCGGCGGAGGATTGGTTACCTCCTGGAGTAGTTCTATCTAGAGAAATTGACATCATGCATAGTTGTTTGAAATTCAGGGGGGAAATGGCTTTTTGGGCCATTCCAAGGTTGAAACTGGGATTGTAAGTTCCAGAGTGTGTGTTCAGCCGCTCCTAACATGGAGAACAGACGCTGTTTGTACCCGCTCCTCTAGGAGTTCAGACGCTACATTTCGATAGTTTTTGGTCCGCCCTGGGTATTTGATTTCCCCAGTACCACCTATATCTAGGAGGCATTCCCCTATCCGCCACCTGAGGAGGCGCCCGGTGGGGGTACTAACAACCCCACACGGGACTATTATTATTATAAAAACAAATTATTCCTTTTGTTTATAATGCAAATTAGCATTATTGAGGATGCAGTGTAATAACTAATTGATTTCATTTTTAATTCCTCCATTGCTAGTGTTACTATTATCAATGCCTATTATTATTTCATTAATAAAGCAGATTATTATTATTGCGATTGTTATGTAATATTTTTTGTTTGTGTTGTTCGTGGTCAGAAATAAGAGAGGGCCTTAGAGACCTAATCTGGTCTGGCTAAATAAACAATAAACAAAATAAGTATATAAATTTACTATTGCTCGATAATGAAAGAAATGGACTCTTATATTCTCTTTAACACGGAAAGAAACAGCGCCTGGGTACCTTGATGAATTGGTATTAGAGCAGGTTGACCGCTCACCGTCCTACTTTTTACGCACTCCTATTTTGTTTATTAAGGTCTACATAAAATATCCATTAACTTTCTTTCCAAAATTTGATTTTAAGGTTCTTACTTTAAGCACATGTCTTGCATATTATCAAAATGTCGAAACAAATTTCTCCCCCACCCCACTCCAATACTTCATTATTCGGATCATCCAGTTTGTTGTTCTGGTTGACAGGAGCTAATTGATTTCGTCAGAAAGGATGACCATCGAAAGTTACTGCAATTATAAAATTTTGTTCAAATGGCTCTAAGCACTATGGGATTTAACATCTGAGGTCATCAGTCCCCTAAAACATAGAACTACTTAAACCTAATTAACCTAAGGACATCACACACATCCACGCCCGAGGCAGGATTCGAACCTGCGACCGAAGCAACAGCGCGTTCTGGACTAAAATTTTGTACATCTAGCCATATGGAATGAGCTAACAGGTAAGTGTGGAAGGAAAGACCACTTCCAAATTAAAGAACTACTACTCCTCATTTCAGGAAAGTATTTACATTAATCCAAACTTAATTATTTTAAAAGATATTGTTAATTAAAGATTTCACTTAGTCCAAACTTTCAGTGGCAATTCTAATCAGACTACTGTAAATTTCCAAGATCTGTCGATATACTTTTGATCGCCTGGTTTTTCTGAATCTATTGACACCCATATGAGCAAGAGTCCTTAATTACAGATTATTAAATTTTCAATGACTAAATTTTAACATGCAAGATAGATCACATGGTCAAAAAGCTGGAATTCGCGTTACGTAGGCACAAATTAGTAATGCATACTCTAATAGACATCGCTAATTATTATTATTCTCGTGTCACAAACATACATGCACATGTACATACATTTTACATCAGATACTGCTGATGAGAAATAGTATACAAACAAAATTTGACGACAAAATCAGTGGGCAATAGAAGATGAACTTTCTGACTATAGAATTTATAAAGTATTGTAGATTAAAGATATGTTCGAGCAAACCGGGCTGAGAGAATTTGTTTTATAATAATGACCAATAGACAATCAAAATACATGCTGGATCGTTTGAACAATGTTTGTGACTAATAATAGTTCTGTGAATTTTCTACGGAACTGTGTAACGCAACTTTTGATCACTTCATATGTATTGCGCGCTATTTTACTATTTGACTTAATAAGAACTATTATGGACCGCCTATAACCATACTAACTACCGTGTAAATGTTATTAAAGAATATAAGAGACCAGATTATCTTCGGTAGGATCTTAAAGACGTGATTAAAGGTCGGTGAACTTCCAATTTTGAACTTTACAGAGAAGCTTCTGGCTATTCTTTTAAACGACAAATTCTACTACAGCAGAATGAAATTTTCCGTCTGCAGCGGCGTGTGTGATGATATGAAACTTCCTGTCAGATTAAAACTGTGTGCCGGACCGAGACTCGAACTCGGGATTTTTTTTTTCTCCTCAGGAATCTTTCGAACTGAATTAGAGTAAGAAAAATTGTACATCCTACTATGTGATGAAATTAAATTCAATCCTCGATAATGTGATTAAAGTAAATTTCTCTCTTCGTGATAGTGTTAACCTACTGAGCTACCCTTCCTTGCAGCTTTAATTCCGCCAGTACCTCGTCTCCTACCTTCCAAGCTTCACAGAAGCTCTCCTGTCGCAGGGGAGCTTCTGTGAAGTTTGGAAGATAGGAGATACGCAGGTCAATTCTTTCATTTCCTCGAGAGATGTTGGGAAAGTGTAGCGGCACATTGTTTTTTCCACACGGCCTATAGTGGTTCAATGAAATCAAACGCGGCGGTTGTTGATGCGAAATGGGCAAAATGTTTCAGACTCATGTCTGTTTGGGGCAATAGCTCCACCTTCTGAGTACCTAACTGCCTAACAATTTTTAATAGGAATCACAAGTTACATTTCGTGACAACCACATATGGTGCAGAATCCTCAGCACGCTACGAATGGTGCAGAATCCCCACTACGCTTCGAAACGCTCGTTTCCTAGCTCATCTTTATCGAGACTCTGGCGCTGAGAATAGATCCTTGTGAGGGAAGACGAATGGAAGACTTTGATGTTTTGAATGTGTGTAATGATGTAATGTATGTACGGGGTATAAATGATAACTGCTTATTGGACGTACCACAGTGGTGTAGGGAAAGCCGGGACGAACAATACGACGCGGGACACTTGCAGTCTATGAAGCTGGGTAATAACGTCAAAAAGCCACCTAAGCCACAGCGCATGTGCGCTGCGCGGAATTTTCAATATCCTCTCGTTCTCTTACGTCACCGGCTTAGTTGACTGTTTCAGTAACAACTTTCCCATTAGGGTAATCAAAGTTCAAATTCAAATGTTCAAATGTGTGCGAAATGTTATGGGACTTAACTGCTAAGGTCATCAGTCCCTAAGCGTACACACTACTTGACCTAAATTATCGCCGGCCGGAGTGGCCGAGTGGTTCTAGACGCTATAGTCTGGAACCGCGCTACAGTCTGGAACCGCGCGACCGCTACGGTCGCAGGTTCGAATCCTGCCTCGGGCATGGATGTGTGTGATGTCCTTAGGTTAGTTAAGTTCAAGTAGTTCTAAGTTCTAGGGGACTAATGACCTCAGTAGTTGAGTCCCATAGTGCTCAGAGCCATTTGAACCATTTTTGATGAAATTGAAAATATGGAAATTTGTGGTAAGTTCCTATGGGACCAAACTGCTGAGGTCATAGGTCCCTAGGCTTACACACTACTTAATCTAACCTACGCTAAGGACAACACACACACCCATGCCCGAGGTAGGACTCGAACCTCCGACGCGACGGGAGAGCCGCGCGAACTGTGGCAAGACGCTTCAGACTGCGCGGCTACCGTGGAAATTTTATGGATGACAGTGCGCTATGTTACCGTGTCACGACTGTAGACGACTGTTTTGAAGAACATTCTGGACAAATCTGACGAATGGTTTTGACCATCCAGATCGTCCGACATGAATCACATCGAACATTTATGGGATGTAATCGAGGGGCGCTTCGTGCACGGAATCGTGCACAGTCAACACTGTTGCACTTATGGACGGCTATAGCGGCAGCATGGATGAATATTTCTCCAGGGGACTTCTAACGACTTGTTGATTCCATGCTACGACGAGATGCTGCACTATGCCGGGAAAAAGGCATAAAGGCGTGTGAGATTTTTGTCATCTCAGTGTATGAGACAGACGAAATACCCACCGACTTCAAGAATAATTTAGTAATTCCATTTCCAAAGAAATTAGGGGCTGACAGGTGCGAATCTTACCGAACTATCAGTGTAATATATCGTGGCTGCAAAAGATTAACACGAATTCTTTACAGAAGAATGGAAAACCCAGTAGAAGCAGACCTCGAGGAAGATCAGTTCGGATTCCGGAGAAATGTAGGAGCACGCGAAGCAGTACTGTCCCTTGGACTTCTCTTAGAATATATGTTCAGGAAAGACAAACCATCATTTATAGGATTTGTAGGCTTACAGAATGTTTTTGAAAATGTTGACTGGAATATTCCCTTTGAAATTCTGAACGCAGCAGGTGTAAATTGCAGGGAACTTAACTCCTCCCGAACAGGCCATGAAGGCCCAATGGTACATACCGGCCGCCGTGTCACCTCACCCCCAAAGGCGTCACTTGATGCGGATATGGAGGGGCGCGTGATCAGTACACCGCAGTTATAAGCGACGAGGGACATGAAGGGGAAGCAGTGCTTGAGAAGGAAGTAAGACAGGTTTGTAGTGTTTACCCTATGTTATTCAATCTCATTCAACAAGCAATAAAGGAAACCAAAGAAAAATCGGTGTAGGGATAAAGTCTAGAGAGAAGAAAGAATGAGGTTTGCTATTTGGGCAGCAAAATCAGTAGCAATGGCCGAATTAGAGAGGATATAAAATATAGATGGGCAATGGCAAGGAGAGTATTTCTGAAGAAGAGAAATTTGTTAACATCGAATATATATCTAAGTGTTAGAAAGTCTTATCTGAAAGTACCCGTATAGAGTGTAGCCACGGATTGCAAACAGTTTAGACAACAAGAGAACAGAGGCTTTTGAAATGCGATGCAGAAACATCATGTTATCACCAGTTTAGTATTGGAGTGAAGTGTGTTTGTGTGTGTGTGTGGGGTGGGGGGGGGGAGGGGGGGGGGGGTAAAATCGTAGAGAGTGATCGGGACATGAATACAGTAAGCAGATTCAGAAGGATGTAGGTTGCAGTAGATTTTCGGAGATGAACAGGCTTGTGCAGCATGGGGAACTGCATCAAACCAGTGTTCGGACACAACAAGTGCAACGGAAGTGATCAGAGAAGTTACATCATAATCCGTGAAGGAAAGACTATATACTCCTCGAGAAAACCTGTTGCTTAGATTTAGGGAATCAGTGTTTTAGAAGACTATGCAGCCACTATGTTGCAGCCGTCGTATATCTCGCGTAGGGGTCTGTTAAAATAATATATAAGAGAGAGTAAGGCAAGCACAGGGGCTTATCAACATTTTTCCCTAGCTCAGTACATTAATGCAGTAGGAGAGAAAACATTATAGGGACTTTTCAGATGGAGATCAGAACATGCTCCTTATCGTGAATTTCCGGATTTTAGAAAGGTCGGACTCAATAGATGCATCAGACTTATTGATTGCATAGTCAGCTGTACTGCAATGCCTGCAGAATATTGCTGACGAGGTGACTACAGTGCGGCAGTAAGATTAGGCACGGGTACATATAGAAGGACTTCGCCACAAGAAGACATAAGATTGATTGACTGGCTGTGACTACGGATGAAATACGGGCCGAGGTTACAGGCAGCGTACGACGACACACACTGAGGTGACAAAAGTCATGGTATGCCTCCTAATATCGTGTGGGATCTCCTTTTGTTCGGCGTGGTACAGCAACTCGCCGTGGGATGGATTCACGTCGTTGGAAGTCCCCTGCAGAAATATTTCAGCCATGCTGCATATGAAGCTGTCCATAACTGCGGCACTGTTGCCAGAGCAGGATTTTGTGTACGAACTGATCTCGATTACGTCCCATTAATGTTCGATGGGACTCATATTGGGCGAGCTGGGTGGCGAAATCATTCGCACGAATTATCCAGTATGTTCTTCAAGCGAATTGCGAACGATTGCGTACTGGTGACAGTTCATCCATAAAAATTCCATCTTTGTTTGGGAAAGTGACGTCCATGAATGGCTGCAAATGGTCTCCTCGTAGCCGAACATAATCATTACCAGTAAATGATCGTTTCAGTTAGACCACACCACTATGGAACCACGTCCAGCTCGCACAGTGCCTTGTTGACAATATAGGTCCATTGCTTCGTGGGGTCAGCACCACAATCGAACTTTACCATCAGCTCTTATCAACTGAAATCGGCATTCACCTGACCAGATCACGGTTTTCCAATCGCCTGGGGTCCAAACCACGCGCAATAAAGAGCCTGGGTTCGAGTCCTGGCTATGGTGGCTCAAATTTTAATTCATTTCCTCTTTTCCATCATTATCGTAGATAGAGATTAAAATGTCTCGGGAAAATTTAATTGTAAGATATATAAAATGCTAAATGTAAAAGGATGTGAAAACACATTACAATATTCTGTAGTGTCTGCAGTGCAGGAACTGGCGGAATACAGCATTAGCGGCGTGCTGCTTGGCACAGTTACGTCGATTAAATACCTCGTTTTAATGATGCAAAGACATTAGAAATGGAAGGTCCTGTAAAGGAGACCGCGTATAGAACACAGTCTTCAGTACATCTCGAGTGTATGGTATACCCACCAATACGGATTGGATTTTTTACTGGTAGATTCGCCGCCTACCGTGACAGAAGGATCACTAAAGTATGCTCACACTAGCTGACATACCCAGCATGGCCCGGGCATTCATTTTACGAATGGCAGCTGCTTCACGTGTCCGCAACGCCATTTTGAAAACGTCTCAATGGCAACGTCCCGTCGTTGCTCTGTAGACGGCTATTTTCGCCTAATCTCATTTGAGATCGCAGCTGAAAGCTGTCAAAAGCGCTGCCAGGAGCTATGGATTTCCTCAGAATACTCAACTGTAGGAGTGTCTTAGTAGCAAAGACTAAATCCATTACAACTTCACGCATGACGCAGCATTTCTCCACACTTCTCGATGTTTGTGACATCATATCTCTTGAACTATGTGTCGGACAATGGCTTATTTGTGTAGGTACATTCGGCGGCGTATGTGGATACTGCCAGCAAAATATATTGCGAATAGAGCTAGAAGCAAAGAAGTGGTAAATTTAAACATCTCGCATGATGTGGGAGTTTTTCACGCATCTCATTGTTTATGGTAGTATGATAGGTAGGTGGTTTTTACTCTCTCAGCGATTGTTGCCTGACAATAAGGAACATGTGTGCAAATTTTAGTTGAAATCGATCCAGTGGTTTAGGAGGAGAAGAGGAACACACGCGCGCACACACACACACACACACACACACACACACACACACACACACACACAAAACCCTAGTGCCACTGAACACAATTCTTGACGATGTTGCGTTTTTTTTTTTCAACAGTGTATATCCAGATTTAAAGAGCGCGGTCACTCATCGTACCACGTGGAAACATGTTACTTACTCGTAGATGCTTTGTGAACGACGGCGGAAGGTGGTTCAGTACGGTTACCTCTGGTCGCCGTGTTGCCTTTCTGTGGTATTCTATCTCTTTGGCTTTAACAGAGCCTCCAAAATCGTCTAAATCAGCCCTCGTTTCGAGGGGTAAACTCACCGTCGTTCTGAATGAAACTAATTGAAGTATGTCTCATTTTATCGTACATTGCTTTCTTTCACACAATCAGAACAGGCCAGCAGCGGATCATGATGGGTTTTCAGCCAAATATATTAATTATCCAATAGCGGATGAGTACAAAAGTCAAACAAGAAAATAAACATACTTTAAAAACTTCCTTTGAAACTCGTGTTTATGGTTTAACACGAGACAGTTTCATGAATTTGAAGAGGCTTAGGTGGGCTATTTGTACAACAGTTAAAAATATATGAAGATGATGTTGATACTGACATGATATTATGGTTGTATGGAAACGATCATGTTTACGATGGAGATGAAAAGATGGTTGCTATAAAGTGGCTGTGAAGGAACTATGAAGGGGCATCTGAACCTGAAGAAATGACACACGGAAGGACAAATATAGGATGCTTTTCAAAAAAGTCATATTGCTGTTCATATTTTCGTTAAAAAGAAAGTTACAATAAAGTCAATCATGCTGCTTGATGTCCCCCTACTAGCTAAACAACATTTGCTTCGTATATTTTTTATTTATCATCTAGAGAAAAAGTTACTGGAGTGGTCAAAATAAATGGGACATGCTGTATGAGGTACCCAAGGGAAGAATACAGTAAGCTCTCTCAGCTCTGCTTAGGAGCACGTGGTTTGCGTTCAGAATGTGTTCACCAAAACCATTACGAAGACATTCTTGATTCTCATTATCACACAAGAGGTGGAAAAATATAACGCTGGGCATAACGCATAGCGCAACGTAGTTCACAAGGAGATTCAAGAATATATAGGAGCGAGGTGATCCCGGTCACCTTGCTGATTTCTTTCTTTTTTTTTTTCTTTTTTGTTTTACCTTTAATGCGTAACGAATAGAAGCATTCCATACTGAGCTTGGCGAGTGTCTTCTCCTTCCTAGAAGAACGACAGTTATGCAACACTCTTCGAGGAGATACACATTCAACGTCACTGCATTTCAAAGCAGTGTGTTACTGCAGTTCAAGCTGTTTAGTGACGTCAGTGATTGCGCCAAGCGATACTTGAAACATGTTACATTTAGTGTTGCTCCACGGTACGTATTTTTCTATGTTTTGTGTCAGGTACTAGTTCCTACGAACAGCAGCGCTATCGACATCACTTCGTTTTTCTACTGGCGTAACATAGCCAGACCAGGAAACACAATTAACTTCAAGGAGTGCAGTGTGATGTCATCCTGGAGGATTAGGGGTACGTTTACATAAAATTATTCCATGAGGACACAAACAGAACATCTTTATTTATTTTTAGAGTAAATTTAAGTTGCTACAGTAAGTTTTTGGCGATGTACATGTTGAAGAAAAAATATCGCACTTGGAGGTCTGCATGCGATTTCTCTTCCAGATTCTAGACAAAAGTTTATCTGCCAAAATCAGATCGGATGCATTTTGAAAACACTGGTATGAAAACGAGAAGCTGGAAACTGTCACATCACGCAGCGCATCGGAATCTATACAGGAACATATATCATCCCGCCTTGTTGTACCACCCTTTGTTACCCACTGAGTAGACTTCAGGGATGTCAAATCCTTGTCTACCATGGGGCTATGGTTCGAATCCCCGTCGGGTTCCTTTTTAATTTTTCAGACGTCCGTTCCCTTGTTCTTGTCGTTGATAAGCAGGACGCCATTTTGTCACATGCAATAGCCTATCACATGACAGTGCTATCCATTAAACTGCGTGTATGCGTCTACTAACCGCATAGTGCACAACCATAACTGGTCCTGTCAAGTTCATTTAGGGCGTTTTCCCGATGGACTACATTAACGACAAACACTTCGATACGCTTATGGTGCTGGACTCATCCGATAACCAAGCTGCTACTGCTGCTCGTGCGTATGCTGCGCGGTACAAAGACGCCAGGCCGGTAAAAATGTTTTTCCTTGTCTGGAGCAACGCCTTCGTGGAACCGGGAATCGTCGTACACAAGTAAAGGGCAGCAGTCGTCCAGGGACTAGACGTACTCCGCACACAGAAGCCGTGATTCTCGAAACCGTTCACCAGTCACCTAGGCGGAGTACCCTTGATATTGCAAGGCAGTTCCAGATAACTCTAAGACTGGTTGTTGCACGGTGAAGAACTGCACCCATATCATTACACGTTAACTCGACACCAGGGGCCAGAGGACTGCATTCGAAGAGCAGTACAGTTTTGTGAATGGCGTTTGCTGTTAGTGGAACATAACCGTTTTATAAATAACGTGAAACGGACTGACGAATCTAGGTTCACTCGTGAAGGTATTTTCAATATCCGCAACAGCAATTATTGGTCGGAACGCCAACCGCATGTCGCCAGTGAACGTGGCTTTCGGACACATTTTAGCATAAACATGTGGAACCGTGGGAGATGTGCTTTTGGACCCTTACCTGTTGCAGTACGAGTTGAATGCGGCCCTGCATCGTACGTTTCTTTGTTATACTTTGCCTGACGCATTATAAAACGCTTCACTTGACGTTCGGCGACTGCTATGGTTTCAGTGTGATGGTGCACAGCCACACTTTGGAATGAATGTACGCAACTGTTTAAATGAAGATTTCCAGGGTAACGAATTGGTCGTGGAGATCCAATATCCTGGCCTTTACGTTCTCGGACCTTAATCCACAAACGTTTTATTTGTGGGGACACTTAAACGAACAAATTCGTAGCAAAAAAAAAAGAAATACACGAGATACCACATTGTGGATGTGTAAATTGGGCACAGTTTTATGCCTTAACTGGAAAAAAAAAGAACGTTAGGCGCGAACGCGATTAGAACATCGGTGAGTCTACATACCCGTTCCCCAAGCATGTGCCTCATCTCACTGAGCTAATAGGACAGCTCCAGCACAGTGCAGAGGTCATGCTACCTGTTCTTGATCACGCTGTATGCAGTTACAGCGTTTTGTCTTGAAATGGGATGAGGAACCGCATGCCGACCGCCAAGTGCGGCAGTTATTCTTCACGCTGTATATTAAACTGTTGGGGACTGACAAGGAAAGTTTATTTTGGAATCGATGACATTATTCATGTCAATTGTCTTTGGATGTCTGGTTCGTCTCGAAAAGTGTGGCTTCACGGGTTCCGTGAGAAACAAGCATAAATGTTAGGACGGTAGTCCTGGGCATTACTGACAAGGGAACCTCCCCATCGCACCCACCTCAGATTTAGTTATAAGTTGGCGCAGTGGATAGGCCTTGAAAAACTGAACAGATCAATCGAGAAAACAGGAAGAAGTTGTGTGGAACTATGAAAAAATAAGCAAAATATACAAACCGAGTAGTCCATGTGCAAGATAAGCAACATCAAGGATCGATTGAACTGAGGAACGTTGTGGTCCCGTGGTTAGTGTGAGCAGCTGCGGAACAAGAGGTCCTAGGTTCAGGTCCCCCTTCGAGCAAAAAGTTTAATTTTTTATTTTCAGAAAAACCGAGTTCAGGCATTCACACATAATCAACTTCGCTCTCCAAAATTCCAGGACATGTTCAGATTTGCTTGGACATAGACAGGATTAGACGGTCTGCACACGGAAAAATTTGAAACATATGTTTTGACAGAGCACCTAGGAAAGTGAGCGACTGCGAAACTGATGGATTCATTTGTTGCAGTTTATGTGACAAACTCTTATGTTTTCATCACTTTTTTGGGAATAATTATCTCATCCACAAGAAAACCTAAATCGGGCAACGTAGAAGATTGTTTTTACCCATTCACCAAGTGTACAAGTTAGGTGAGTCGACAACATATTCCTGTCATGTAACGCACATGCCGTCATCAGTGTCGTATAGAATATATCAGACGTCTTTTCCTGTGGAGGAATCGGTTGACCTATGACCTTGCGATCAAATGTTTTCGGTTCCCATTGGAGAGGCACGTCCTTTCGTCTACTAATCGCACGGTTTTGCGGTGCGGTCGCAAAACACAGACACTAAACTTATTACAGTGAACAGAGACGTCAATGAACGAATGGACAGATCATAACTTTGCCAAAATAAAGAAAAACTTTTCGCTGGAGGCGAGACTTGAACCAAGGACCTCTCGTTCCGCAGTTGCTCACGCTAACCAGGGGACCACGGCGCTCCTCAACTGACATTATCCTTGATGTTGCCTATCTTCGCATGGACTACTCAGTTTGTATATTTTGCTTATTTTTTCATAGTTCCACACAACTTCTTCCTGTTTTCTCGATTGATCTGTGTTCAGTTTTTCAAGGCCTATTCACTGTGCCAACTTATAACTAAATCTGAGGGGGGTGCGATGGGGAGGTTCCCTTGTGAGAATCTTCGGCACATCCAAGGATAGGCCACACACTGCGAGCCATCGATTTTGACAAGCTTCCGCATACTAATCGGGTGTCAGTCGAAAGTAACTCCTGCGAGCTGAGTGGTTCACTAGGCTTACGTCCCCCTTCACCCCCAAATCCCCCCCCCCACCACCCCCAGTCTAAAAAAAAAAGACAGAACTGAGGTCGAAAAGCTGTACAGCTTCGTCAACTGTAAGGACTCAACACTGAAGCACTGCTGCAGGAGTACTTGTCTGTGTCTGTTGTGAACAGGACTGGTGGCAACCATACCTTTACGTGATCTTCCTTCGTTCAGAAACCACAGACGCTCCAGACTGCAATAGGCACGTCGTGCCTTCGCTGCCGTGCTGACTAGCAAAATGTAGTGTTCACAGGAGACCACCCTGTCCTACAGTGGAGTTTGTATCCATATTAGGCTCTACCGAGTGTCAGGTATCACAGTGTTTAAGCCACGAGTCTCCCTTGGGAGCACACGTACATATGCCCATTTTCTAAAGAGTAGTGCCTTGTCTATGCAATCACTAGGCTATCGACACATCCTAATTCCTATCCTCTTCTCGATATGTTTCTAATTACTTCGTTCTAGGCCGTTCTCGTCTATTTTTGCCGCTCAGAGTGGCCGCACTGTTAGAGGCGTCATGTCCCGGATTACGCGGCCGCTCCCGCCGGAGGTTCGAGTCCTCCCTCGCGCATGGGTGTGTGTGTTGTTCTTAGCATAAGTTAATTTAAGTACAGTGTAAGTCTAGGGACCGATGACCTCAGCAGTTTCGTCACTTAGGAATTCACACACATTTGAACATTTTTTAGGAATTCACACACACATCGTCTGTCTTTCCCAACACTTTCCTTCCAAGAATATCAATCAAATTATTGTCTGATGACAAGTCCAATTAATTTTACTTTTTTCTTTTATATTTCCTTTAATAATCTTTTCTCTTCATTGACTTTCCTGAAGACTTCCAGGTTGGTTTTTTTTCTGTCCAGTTTTTTCTTGTCGTTTTGCTTCGTATCCACATTTCAGCAGCGTCACATCGATCCCTTTCCTATTTACCCAGATTTCAACTTTCACTTCTATAGAGCGACGTATTCCATATAATCGATTTTGCAAAGAATATTTATATTTTTACTAGTTAAAATGTTTTTATTAGTCATAACTACCTGTTTGGGCAGTACAATCCTTCTCTTCAATTCCATGGAGCCTCTATTGCCCTTTGCGATTATACTACCGAGATAACAAAAAATTGTTGCACCTGATGAATTCTAACGTCATCAGTTTTTATATTTTGGAGCCTCTGTTGCCCTTTGCGATTATACTACCGAGATAACAAAAAATTATTTCACCTGATGAATTCTAAGGTCATCAATTTTTATATTTGTTTTAATTTCTTGCATGTTTTTTCGGCATTTCAAATCCCTGTGAAACACACTTGTATGTTTTCCGTGGTTCTTCTAAATCTCCTAAGCAAATGCCGAGATGGTGTGTTACTAGAAGGACATGGCCAAATGCCTTTCCCATTCCGTCCTTGTACTCCATCTTTAATGATCTCGTCGTCGACAGGACGTTAAACCATATTGTTATGAGCTCATGGGTGGCCGGGAGACACCTCGCGGGGCGGTTCGGCCGCCACTCCACAAGTTCTTTAACGCCCCTACGGCGACTTGCGAGTGAATGAGGATGAAATGATGATGAAAGACACACAACACCCAGTCATCTCGAAGCGGAGAAAGTCGCTGACCCCGCCGGGAATCGAACCCGGGACCCCGTGCGCGGGAAGCGAGAACGCTAACGCAAGACCACGAGCCGAGCACGCTGTGTACGTAATCTGGCAGCTTGCAAAGTTGAAGTCATAATGAAATAATGACAAATATGATGGTTTGGCGTGCTGTGGATCTGCACGCAATCTCGATTCCTATCTTTCACGGGCAATCAACTGTGTGGTTATAATTAAACTTTCCGTGCTTAACACGTTATAACACGGAAAGTAATTAGTGTACCTGGTGGCATTAATGTCCAGAGTACGGGGTGCATGATTTCCATGCGTCACAGTGGCCCCTTCTAGTTCAATATATGGCCGCCAGGTGCCGTGATCAGTCATCGTGATTCATAGTCCCACACATCTGACCAGCCACAGTGCACTTGTTGACGTGTCAACATGAGCTTAGACAAAAGGAGCGGGACATTATTGGTGAAATTATATTATCAAAACAACAGAAATGCTGGAGTTGCACTTCGAGACTATCGCCAGCTGAAAGATTATGGAAGGATCCTCTTTCTCCATCTGCTGTGTGGAGCATGCTGAAGAGTTCGAGTCAACTGGAGAACTGGGCGTCGCACTGGGAAGAGGCCGACGACCGGTTGCGCCACAGGTGGTTGATGAAATCGCTGTTGCTATGGCAGACAACGCTGCGCGCAATTCCCGGTCATCAGGCACTGCGCTTGCTGTGTCACGACAGTTGAACATCCCGTGGTCCACAGTACGGAAGGTGCTTTGAACCATTCTCAAATGGTATCCGTACTAGATCCGTATCGTACAGCAAATTTGCACCACAGGACGCACAACGACGTGTTGACTTCGCTCTCCAGTTTCTCGTAAGGATTTAAGTTGATGATGGCTGGCCCTGGACCGTCCTATGGACAGACGTAGTTCATTTTTCTCTGATGGTTGAGACGAACACACAGGATGGTCGAGTGTGGGGATCTTCACCCCCAGTCACTGAGCATGAAGTTCCTATGTATAGTG
Source organism: Schistocerca serialis cubense (assembly GCF_023864345.2). Classification (NCBI taxonomy): domain Eukaryota; kingdom Metazoa; phylum Arthropoda; class Insecta; order Orthoptera; family Acrididae; genus Schistocerca; species Schistocerca serialis. Next base: position 379,201,813 of record NC_064639.1, read on the forward strand.
TGGCTTCATGGGTACGTTCATCATTGGCACATTCTTTTTCGAGCAGGTTGGCGCTCAAGGACCAAAGATGTGCTGTGTGACTGGCCAGCGTTACTGTGATATGCTTCGCCAGCATGTCATACCCGCCCTACAGGAGAGAGACGCATTGAACTCAACAGTTTTCTTGCAAGATGACGTCCCACCGCATATCGCTCGTGAAGTTCACCTGCTTCTCCGAAATACATTTGGAAACGATCGAATTATCAGTCGATTGTTTCCAAATCCTTCGCCGGCATGATCACTTGATCTCACTCCCGGTGATTTCTGGTTGTATGGCTACCTGAAGGACAGGGTCTACCAGGGAAACATTCACAAATGTGCCGATCTAAAGCGCAGCATATCAAGAGAGGTAGCCAGCATACGCACAGAATTCTTCTTTCTGCTGTGCGGAATACAATCCTGTGCTTTCAGACTCTTCTGGGCACTGATGGGTGCCATGTTGAGCCCCTTTTGTAGCAGTATTGGTACCGGTATCTAAGGGTATGATGTACTGTAGCAACACATTAAAAGTGTTTCTATGTAATGGTATCATGTACTATAGCAACACATCAAAAGTGTTTCATTTGGATTGATTCTGTATTATTTCTCTTCCCCAGGCCCGTAACATTAATGCTACCAAGTTTGGTCCTTCAACGGTAATGACTTTCCTTGTTATAACGTGGCAAATAGGGTAAGTTTAATTATATTACCAAACGACTATCCTGGAACCCAGGGTACATGCAGGTTGCCTGTCTAACGGCTTCCAGAAGCAACAAATATTTGATTTTAAATATTTCGCGTAATTACTGATGGAATTTAAAAATTTGGAATTCTGTCATATTCTACTCGTAGAAATGTCTAACCCTGGGTTAAAACTGTAGCATAAAGGACAAGTATTACAGTTACAAACTATGTGTTTGTCTCGAGGCAGTGCAGCTAATGGCATGCAAATTCTGTAGTTTATTCATCCAGTATTTGAGAATGAGAACACTTAGCGACTTGCAATAAATTTTACATGTAATTTCAAACTTCTAGACACTTTTAGTTTATAATTTCTTTACCAATAACTTTATTTGCAACACAGTTTGAGAGATTTCAGGGCACTCTCACTTTGATATGGTGTCATGCTGCTTAATGTTTTTAGGGAAGATGATCTTTGTTACTTATTTGCTATATTTAATACGATCTGACTTCATTCATATGATGAAATGGTTGGCAGTAGTTAACGCTCTTACTTGTGTGCTCTTGTGAAGGCATAGTGGTAAGCTTTACCTGTGTTCAAAGGAAGAGGGTGCCGAGTTAATTGACTGCAGTGAAAGAGGCCGAGGGGAGCGTTTTTTCTGCGGAACGTCCGTGAGAACATTTGCGGACAGCCAGGTCCCTCGGTCTCATTGTGCAGACACATTGGGTGGCGCCGGTCGGTCGGCGGCCACGTTCAGGTAGGTTTGACTATCGCCGATGAGTCCCTGCACCAGTGAGCAGAGGACTGACGACTGGCAGTAAAGCAGAGGATGGGCCCTTGTTGCGTAGAGAAAGCGGATGAGACGACTGTGAGATTCTGCGAATGTCCGTGGGACAGGGCAGTAGCGCCCAGGCGCCCACACTCTGCTACAAAACATATTTGTGAAGGCACGAGGCTTTTAGCGAGTTTATGGCCGTTCATTGGAAAGTTAGAAATGACGCAACAGGGGAGATAACGATCTTTTTATGGAGGGCTGTGGTTCAGTCCAGGTCATGGCGTAAACACACGCGAAAGAGGCCACGAAGCTGAATCTTTCTTCCTGTTCTCCCAATTTAATAGTGTCTTTATCAAAGCCATCTACTTTTCAGCGGCTATTTTTACTTCTCCATCATTAAGAGCATGCAAAATATCGGTAATGTTGAAACTGTTTAACAAAGCCATTGACTCTTTACTTTAATTCTCTTTCTCTTCTTTATCCAGTACAGCAATTGTATTTTCAGGTAAATATTTGCATCTGTATATAGACATACAAACTCCAGCGATTGTTAAATAACAGAATGGATCAGTATTAGCTATTTCTAGGAACTGTTTTCTTAGTTCTAAACAGCCTCTTCTCAAAACATCTACATCAGAATTACAGTATTCAACAATTTCTTTCTTCATATTGAACACATAATTTTCTTTAACTCTGGATCTGTGCCATTTGAGAAACGCTTCTCTATCGTTTGACTTCATAGAGTCAACACAATAATACCGAGTATCTGGAATAGGTCATATGTAATTTTAATTGTCTTGTATCTTGAATAAATGTGGGAAGTATCCGTTCTTCAATTCTTTCAAATCAAATGTTTTTGGAAAACTACTAAGAGAGCCCTGTACAAAATTACTGCAATCTATAATTTTTAGTTCTAAATGCTTTATCTCCAATAACATCAATTTAGTTCCTTTGTAAATGGTATATAGCTTTATTGTATTTTCAACACATTACTTCGGAATGAATTTTGAATCATAACCCTTAGCTTAATGAGCTATGAATGTATAATTCCTGTTTTTATCAGATATCAGCCATCCACAGAATTCTTCATTTGTCTTAAATTTATAAACATTATCTCCTTTAAAATTGTGAACTATTATGAGATTCGGAATATGTATACCAGTTTCTTGTAGAGTTTCATAATCAAACCACATGTGTCTTTCTGTATAGGTACAATTCACTCTCTTAGGGAATCCATCTTCCCAGCATTTAAACTGTTTACCAGCAACTATTTTACAGCATATGAAGCGTTAGTAAACATAAAAATCTTTGAATTCTACATTAATATAACAACCATATTTATTACATTTGGGCAACCTTGCACTATAAAATACTCACCAAATTTTCTTTCACAAATACCCTATTTTGCAAATTGTATTGAATGTAACATTCATGATTTCCAAATTTCACAACTTGTTTACAATTCCTGCAATGTTCAAAACCACATTTATGTTTTTTATATCTCAAACAAATCTTTTCACAGCCTTTATATTTATAGGCTGTATTACAAACTTCTTGCTAATTTCTTTTAAACATACTTCATTATAACAGTATCTGTTGCACTTTTCACAGTATATCTTGTTTTCTATAGTTTCGTGTTCTGGACCTTTACATAGTACACAGATTTTTCTTTCCATTTTGCAATTATGTTTATCTTTGTTATACAGCTTATTACACTTATTACAGAAATATACCGATCCCAAGAAAGGCTTCATACTGTTAATTACATCAAAATGGTTGTTATCTTTATACAGATATATTTTTATTTCGTTCTATAGGACCACTATAGATAACTGAATTGAAATTCTCAGCACATACAACATTTACTTGAATATCCAACAATTCTCCAACATTTTTAATGTCATCTAGAGTAAACTCTTCTTCATTGTATTCACCCAACTGATTATATAATATATCAGTTAACTCTTTTTGTAATTTGTATTTATCTCCTCTAATTTTCTTAAAATCGCTTGTAGTTAGTTCTCTGCCCAAAATATTATTTGTATGGTGTGTTAGTGTCAAAATTACTGCTCTGGGACAACACAAAGTACCATGATCTTTAATTCTTGTGATACATCTTTCAGTCTTTTTGTCTTAGTGATCGAGCTGTTTCAATATCATCATCAAATCTGTAAAAATAATTTGTATTAGGTACTTGTTTTGGCCTTCATCTAGTTTTTTGGAATAATTCTGAATGAATTTACTGTTTCGTCTGATACCAATATTTTAGCTCTAGCTTTGAGTTCATGTGCTTTCAAATTATCTAGAGTTCTAGTAGGAGGAAGTAAATTATTTGAAACTATTAAATTAATTAAATCATACTTTCTAAATTATCTATAAATTCGTAAATTGTTCCTTTTGCCATAATCAGAGTTGAGCATCTGTAAAGTCTTTAAAAGCCTTAGCCATTTTTAAGGATAAAAAGCCATTAGGTTTGAAAAAAATAGGGCGTCTTTTTAAAGAAGTAATTAATTAAATTTTACCTTCAGTTAATTTTATATGTTTGAGTGACTGTAAATGTCTTTTGCGATCACTTGTATTTATTTCTTTTCCACATTTACACACCATTTTTCTTTTTAGCTTATCTTCTTGTTGGCAAACCTTACATTTACTTGAGAGTTTGTCCCTAGATGAACAGCTAAAGTAAAAACAAGTAAAATCTTTACTTTCTTGACAGCCAATACATATTTTAGAATTAGGGTTGGCTGCTTCAGCTGACACTGCATTAGTTTATTTTTTCAACATTTTTGTATAATCACCACTTGAAAATTGTTTTAAAAGTTCTTATTATTTGATATATTATTTTCAAAAAGAACTTTCTTTATTTATACATATTTATTTTATTAATTTTTTCACATTCTTTGCAAGTGTGCAAATGCTTATCCTTTGTATACATATGTGGATAAAAATTATCAAGCAGTTTCTCTTCTTCCTTATTTTGCACACTTCTTCAACATCTCCATTTATAAAGACAATGATTCATTACATTAATTCAAATTATTCCTTAATAAATGTATCCACTTTCTTTTTGCTGTAGTATAGATAGCTGTATAGATAAAGTATTTACACCCTTAATTTTCTTCCAATTGCTAGTATTTTTAGTGTGTATTTTTTCTCATTTATGAGTTTATGGTACAATACACGCTTCATGGCTGGCTCAAATGGCTCTGAGCACCATAGGACTTAACATACACATTTTATGAAAAAGAAATCGTAATCTATAATGGTACACTACTAAGGAAATTACAGAACTAAATTTTAGATGGGATTCCAGGCACCAAAGATCTGACACCTGAAAAAATTAAGAGTGCTATAGAATTTTAATATATTTTTATTCTATATAGCTTCAGTTGATTCCATCAATGTCAAATACATCCACTACTGTTGCTGAATCATCCATCATGAGTATATTTGCATTTATTAACCATAAAAATCGTCAGTTAAATTAAGTTACTTGTTTAAAGATATTTGGGTTCCATTATTGGAAGCCAAACATGTATTGATCAGAAACGAAATTTTGTGTTTTATTAAGTATGGAATTACAGGGTCAATGAGGATCAACCCTGACTCCTACAGAGTTTTAATTTATCCAATATATTTTTATTGTATATAAATAGAGGCAATTCAATCGAAATTAACTTCATCTATGTTGAATATTTTTAAATTCATTCAAGAGAAGTAGTTTAGGAACATGGTTCGATGACATATGGTTTCCATTATTTAATAAGACAGATATTTTGATTACGAACAATATTTTATGCTTTATTAAAAATGGAATTTCAGTGGCCGGCCTAGTAGCAACTGAAAAGTTAACACAATATTAGAAGAATTTTATTGAATATAGAAACATACATAATTTAGATTATATTGAAATAAAACAATATGATCTGTTAGCTTTAGAATATGATTATATTAAGAATAAATTTAAAATATAATGCAAAATAATTTAATTAAAAACATTGATTTTACTGTTAGTTAGAAACTTTAATGAGTGTGTAATGAGTTTGAGAACCAAAGTAGCTAATGAAATTAAAGATTACTATATTTCTCTTGAAGAAATATTTCGTGATTAAGCTGACTATGTAAAAGAATATAAATCCATTCACTCTCAAAAAATAATTGAACAACAAGCAATAGAATTACAAACAAAAGATCAAGAATTAAAATAAAATGAAAAAGAATGTCTACAATTAAAAGAATTAATATCTGATGTAGTAGTGATGAAGAAAGAGCAAACTATACACATTGCCACATCAAAACAGTATGCCAAGAAAAATTATTTTTAAGTTGGTGGCGTATTATGTGGAAATCATCTTTCAGGAAGATAATCAAGCTATGATAGTAGCACACCTAAAGACAACAAAATATTTTATGTCAGAATATATGAATGAACAGATTACAATGTAGTAGAGAATATACTTAACAGTTATTTTGGTGTACACAGAGTAGATAAAAGAAAAGAAATATATAATATTCACTTCAACAGTCTATCTTACTTTGTTGAGAACTTATATGCACAATCCAACGATACTGCTTATGAAATAAATGAGAGAGAAAAAATATTTATGAAGAAATTTTGAATGTACCCACTATAGAATTTTAACATATTGCTATGGAAGATAAAAGTATTGGAAAATTTAAATGTGCTCAATTTGGACATATTGAAAGGTAATGAAAAATCCACTATTTTTGTCAATGAATACATCATTATTCTTTAATTTTACAGGTTTCTTAGATGTTGTTCCTGGAAACATCTGTAATTATTTCAATACTTTGGATAAATGTACACAAGGAGAACTAATTAATGATGTAATTAAACTTCACCAAATTGAATTAATATAAAAACTGAAAAATTCAACAAAAATAAACCTATTCACTTCCTCCACAAAAATTCAACTTTAATACGGGATGATCATTTGTTATGGATGCTAAAATTCCATTTTCTTAATAAAATTATTTTAATATAGATCGGAAGTAATTTAAGTGAATTAGTAGACAGTTACAACATTTTTTCTAAAACATACAAAAGATACAAAGTACAGAATAAAAAACTTTTGAAGGAGGAATATTTAGATTTGCGTGAAATAGCAAAAAAATTATATATGAGAGGCTATTCTTAAAAGTGTAAACAACATTTAATCGAATCTATCGATTAAGTACAACACAATCATGTTGATTCGCCAAACTTTTGTATCCTAAAAATTCGGATATAGAAGCAGCAAATGTCAAACAGCTTCTAGCTATTGCAAAACTTTTAATGATAGAAAAATACTACAATTGTCAGAGAGAAGAAGTAACTGATTTAATAAAAAATTATAAACTTGTGCCAGAAAAGCCATTTCCAAAGGATTTAGAGACCGAGAAAATTGTTGAATTAAAGTAAATAGCAAAAGAATATGAAATTTGTGGATATTCTATGTTAATGATAGAGTATTCGAAAATCAGATTTAATAAAATAAATATTGCAAGAAGAGGAAAGACTTAAAACTATGAGATTTTAACTTTGATGATGAAATGTTTTTGTAAACCTCTCCTGTTCATTCCCTTCACAAAAATTCAACTTTTTTCAGGCAGTCGATTTTTTATTCATAATGGAATCCCAAAGGGGAAAAATTTACCATCTAGAGGAATCTGATTATTCTTGTGAAGATCTGAATCAAACATCGCTTATGATTTATAAAATAACATTGTCGTTATTTACCCAACTGCGCCTGGTCGGTCAATACACGAACGGTTAATGCTGTTTGTGGACGCCGTTGGAGTTGTCGTCCGATGATATCCCACATGTGCTCGATTGGAGACAGATCTGATGATCGAGCAGGCCAGGGAAACTCGTCGACACTGTGTAGAGAATGTTGGGTCACAACAGCCGTATGCGGGCGAGCGTTATTCTGTTGGAAAATCACGCTGGATGCTGTTCATGAATGGCTGCACAACAGGTCGAATCACCAGACTGACGTACAAATTTGCAGTCAAGTTACGTGGGATAACCACGAGAGAGCTGCTGCTGTCATACATAGGTCTAGTGTGTTTAGCAGACAGACAGTTTGGTTGCAGTCCGTCCACTGACCTTCTTTTAACCAACACACCGCCATCCCTGGAATCGAGGCAGAACCAGATTTCATGGGAAAACACTGCAGGCATCCATCCAGCCCTCCAATGAGCTCTCAGTTGACACCACTGAAGTCGCATACGGCGGTGGTTTGGAGTCAGTGGCATGCACGCTAAAGGGTGTCTGGCTCGGAGCTGTCCTTGAAGTAACCGATTTGTAACAGTTCGTTGTGTCACTGTGGTGCCAACCGCTGCTCAAATTGCTGCCGCAAATGCAAATGCAGTACAATGCACCGGAGCCATTCGCAGAGTACGACGATCTTCCCTAACGGTAGTGCCACGTGGCCGGCCAGAGCTCGGTCTTCTTGCCACCGTACATTCTCGTGACCACCGCTGCCAGCAGTCATGTACTGTGGCTATACTCCTGCCAAATATTTGTGCAATATTTCAGAAGGAACATCAGCTTCTCGTAGCTCTATTACACGACCTCGTTCAAACTCGGTGAGTTGTTAATAATGGCTCCTGTGTCGCCTTAAAGGCGTTCTTGACTAACATCAATTCACCACGTCCAGTCTTAAAAGTAACTAACCCTCACGACCGTTACAGCGTGTACTTAAAGCAAACCTCATTTGCATTCTCATAGTGCCGGTACTTGCCCCACTCGTACGCGATTGGCATTAAATTTGATTAGTCATCATCTTTCAAATGTGAAACACGCTCGTTTAAGCCACACAACTCCTTCTTGGAGTCGTGATTTTTTTTTTTTTTTTTTTTTTTTTTTTGTTGCGTCAGTGCTTTTAGTGGTGAGAACTGGATTTTGAAGTGATACACTGATGGTAATTTGTGAATGAGGTGTCGACGAGGAGATCTGCAATTACAAGAGTGTGACAATTAATAGGACACAAGTACACAAATTTGAACGTTATGGGGCGGGGAGCCGTAGACTACAATGCTCGCACATCTCTCGTGGTTGTTGATGGAATACTGAACTGTACAGGATACACCCAGAGGACTAGCTACCCCATCCGTTCAATATTCCTGTTGCAGTGGAAAGTACTGCACACGTTTGTCAATTCCTGTAACCAGAACGTTCACCGGGTCTTATATCAACAGGTTCTCCAGAACGGATGTCTTTCGAATGTCGCACGGAAGTAGCTGGTCGAATGAAATACGTCAGTGCCACTACCAAAGAACGAATGTCAATTACAAAAAGACACATACGCTTTCTGGGTTGGAAAATAGTTAGTATGAGTACTCGTTACTGGTGCACAATATCGCCATGTACGGATGTGTTAAAACGTGGATATTGTTAATCAAAGCCTGTTGTGGCAAATGTAAAATCACGTTTATTACAATACAGCCTCACTAACTGCGGCAAGATATTATTGGTTTCAACTAATTTTGCTAATCTTCATAGAGCCCATGATAACTAGTTACAGTTGCACTAATGATTTTGTGAATACTGATACGTACCACGCTTCATGTCAATTACGGCCAATACCAGATGTCCCACGTGAAACTGGTACGACTCACGCCCGGGATTGAAGTGTAACAGTGAACAAATTAAGAAAGGATAGATAATAGCAACGTTAAAAAATGTAATTACATGTTTATCAGAGACGCTGGAAGTGGTGCCCATGGCGACCCATGCATAGTATGACATTACCAGCAACACGCTATAATTCTGCAGGCGTGATGTTAATTCTTATAGTAATGTTCCGTTTAAGATCATCTGTTGTCCGAGGGTTGTCAGCGTACCCCTTGCTTTTTGGTGTGCCCCATAAAGAAAAATCACACGATGTTAAGTGCGGGGACCTTGGGGGCTAGAGGCCTCTACTAGCAAGTCTGTCTTCATTGAACACGTTGATGTGGCCATACTTTGGTTGGATGTGCGGGCGAATGCTCAATCTTGCTGGAATACAGCATTGAGCTTCTCTGTATCTTTTAACTGTGTATAGATAGTCAAAGATCTCTAGACATCTGGCATTCTTTAAGGTGTAATTGAAAAATATGGGGCCAATAATGCGCATGCCGGACAAAGCATATCAAACACCTACACTGTGTGATCAAAAGTATCTGTACAGCTGGCTGAAAATGACTTAGAAGTTCGTGGCACCCTCCATCGGTAATGCTGGAATTCAGTATGGTGCTAGGCCACCCTTAGCCTTGATGACAGCTTCCTGTCTCTCTCTGGAAGGTTTCTTGGGGACTGACAGCCAATACTTCATGGAGTGCTGCACTGAGGAGTGGTATCGTTGTCAGTCGGTGAGGCCTGACACGAAGTCGGCGTTCCAAAATATCTCAAAGATGTTCTGTAGGATTCAGGTCAGGACTCTGTGCAGGCCAATCCATTTCAGGGATGTTGCTGTCGTGTAACCACTCCGCCACAGGCCGCGCTTTGTGAACAAGTGCTAGATCATGTTGAAAGATGCAATCGCCATCTGCGAATTGCTTTTCAACAGTGGGAAGTAAGAAGGTGCTTAAATCATCAATGCAGGCCTGTGCTGTGGTAGTGCCACGCAAAACAACAAGGGGTAAAAGCCCCCTCCATAAAAACACGACCACACCATAACACCACCTCCTCCGAATTTTACACACACTGGCAGATGACGTTCATCGGGCATTTGCCATACCCACACTATGCCGTCGGATCGCCACATTGTTTACCGTGATTCGTCACTCCACGCAACGTTTTTCCACTGTTCAATCGTCCAATGTTAGCGCTCCTTACACCAAGTGAGGCGTCGTTTGGCATTTACCGGCGTGATGTGTGGCTAGGTGGAGAACTTGTAGGTTATGGGATATGGGATATGATGAACATCAAGTAACAGACATATCCCATAACCTACAAGTTCTCCACCTAGCCAACAAAGGAAAAAGAGTGAACCTCCTAGAAGAAATCGAAATTTATTCACATAAACATGCATCCCCTTCTGACATACTTAACGACAAAACAGAGTTACCAAACCGAATATTTCTGAAAAACTTCCACACTCTACTTATCAAATCACTTACTAAGCACAATCAAGAAATAACATAATCTAATATAAACCCAAAAAATGCATGTAATAATATACAACATAAAAGTCTTAATTCTATCTTTGTTATATTGTAAATGTATGAATTACTGTTTTGTATAAATGTGTTATGTTAGTTTATTATCTTCAATACTGCCTAAGTAAAAAAAAACAAAAAAACTTAGTATATATACATTGTAGTTAGAATACTTCTATCACCAAAGTCAATGTTCAGTAAACAGTAGCTTAGCTAGAACCTCAAAATTTTCGTAAAAAATAATAATAAAACTCTGCCCATAGATAAACTGCTTCTATGTAAACAAAACTGTCAGTCGACAACATGGCGGATAACGCAGTGCGCCTGTGTAAAATACGTGACAAAAAGTGTTTGTGCTGTTACAAAAAATAAGAAAAGCCAAGAAAAAACAAGGAGAGGAGAATGTAAGTAAAATGAACAACTGATAGTGCGTAGCTTTAAACTCGCGAAATTGAAGTAAATGATTGGAATCGTTGCTTTTTCACAGGCCAGCTGCAGCATCCAAACTGCTGTCGATATTTTATCACTGTAGAAACTGAAGATTCATGTAATTTGCCAGCGGAAGATGGGTGCAAACCCGAAATGCATATTGGCATTAATAAAACGCATTAAAAAGTGGCTGGTCGCAGAATTTTTATAGTAAAATATCATTATCCACGTCCACGGAGCTCAACCGTCCAAATAAAATGGACAAATTGTTATCTTCTTTGAACTTTTCGGTGTCTCTGCCAGTCCCGTCAAATAATTCTTTGTCATGTAGTGAAAGACCGTGTCGAAGTACTAAATTGAAAGAAATTTCAGTGCGGGGTGATCATCCAGGGAGACTAATCGTGGCAAATACCTGAGTTCCCGTCTCAGGGCTGCTTTTGTACCTTAATGCGAGGAATGACGTGCTACGTGTAGGTAGTCGGTAGACGTGATGTGAGGAAGGACGCAACGCAACATCGAGTGTAATTAGTCCGGTTTTGCAACGTCCGTGCAGCATATAAATAAGGCGCGGTAGTTGGCGGTGCATCAGTTGAGACGCTGCCACGATGCTCGCATACAAGGTGAGTGCTCTCCGACGTCATCATCTGCGTTGTTTTTACAGCAAACTAAATACTTAGCACAGAGTGGACGCCATTTCTGAAAGAAAGTGAATCTGTTAATACCATTCTGTGGAAATGTTCATCGGATGTACCATCATCAAAAATGAAGTTGTCGGGTCACGTCTGTAAAGACTTTATTCTACTTCAACTGAGTGCTAAGAGTTTGTTCTCGAGTGAGACATTTGTTAAGCTGTAAGATAGTAATTCGAAGATTGGAGGCGCTTCACCTCCGGTAAAACTTCATACATGCACGAAATTTGAAGTTATCTCTTGGTTGCTTTCTTAGGACGAAAGGCCGTTTGGAATTACGTCCAATTTTATTTCCAAAAACCGAGAAATCATGAAGATTATCTTTTCTGCGCGCTTGGAATTGTCGCTTCTTGTTGGAACCAAAACTTTTATAGCTTTACGTAAACTCATCCCATGGTACCTCATTTCATTTAAATGCTTGAAAATATTAGTCAGATATGTTTCTACATCATTCTTTAGCGTTTATTTCCATAAGAAGCCTTTAGTTTTGTTTCTGTTATGTTCAGTGCTAATCTGTAAAAATGGGACCGTTAAGAAATAGCTTTGTTGCCCGTCTGTCTCTTTCTCTCTCTCTCTCTCTCTCTCTCTATATATATATATATATATATATATATATATATATATATATATTTTTTCTGAGTGTGTGTGTGTGTGTGTGTGTGTGTGTGTGTGTGCGCGCGCGCCTGTGTGTCTCTCTGTCTGCCCGTCTGTCTTTTTTCTCAGGAACGAGTCGACGTTTCGAGACGTTCTCTGATGTCCGTTGTACGTGGTCTCGTTACTGTTGTTGAGTCGGCCATAGTGCCGCTTTGATCACCACTGCAGAGGCAGTTTTTGTGCATAAGCCATCACCTGTTTTTGTCACACTTAATAAATAAAAAAGATACTTCTTAGTGCAACTTATGACGGAGCTACAACCATTTACTTAAATTATAACTCAAGTTGCAGGCCTATTTTTCAACTGCAGCATGCTGCAACATCGTCACCCCAGTATAGCTTCCCCTGAATAGCTTCGAGCTTGTATCTGAATGGCTACTTCAAAACTGCACAGACGATTTTCTCACTTTAACATAGTATAAGTAAAGTTGTACTCCGCCTGTAAAGGTCTCATTGTCGACAGAGCGTTAAACCTTAACCTTCCTGCCTACCTTTGCCTGCACCTGAAAGTTTGAGCGTGTGAAACCACTAAATGGAGCACGGATATAGTCAGTACTTGGCATGAATTAATGCGCAGTTTCCATCTAGAATGTATTACGAATCCGTCCATGAAAGGAAGAAAGTCTCGTTGACAGCTCTGCATAGATGTGATACTGTGGCTGCTGAAAGGTTTCTTAATCACACAGTGTTTGCGACATCCGCCAAAACTACTGTTACTTACAAGCAGTCAGCCGACCTCCATCATTAGACAGCTTGTTTTGTTTTGCAGTGTTACAGCTTGCAACAAAGCGTTCATTTTCAGGCTGATAGTTATTGAACTACATGAAATAAAAGCGTCAACACTACTGAACGGTTTGCGTTAGGACTGTCAAACTTCACGGTTGGCCGCGGGGCATGATGGGAATTAGAATGCGTAGTTAGGTTTGATTTAGCGATGAAGCCACTGTCATTTTGATGGGTTCGTCAATAAGCAAAACTGGCGCATTTGTGGGACTGAAATTCCACATTTCGCCATCGAGAATTCTCTTCACCCTCAGCAGGTGTCTGTGTGGTGTGCAATGGCCAGTCACGAAATAATCGGTGTGATACTCCTTGATGGGATGGTGACTGCTGAACGGTACGTAAAGGATCTGGGAGATGATTTCATCCCCACTGTCCAAGGTGACCCTGATTCCGACAAGATGCACAACGCAGCTCGACCCTATCGAATCAGGAGGGTGTTTGATGTCCTGGAGCAGCACTTTGAGGACCGCACTCTGGCTCTGGGATAGCCAGAGGCCACTGGCATGGGCCCTCGATTGGCCGCCATATTCTACGGATATGAACACATGTGACTACTTTTTGTGGGGCTATATTAAAGCAAACTGTACAGCAATAACACCAAAAACATTGCTGAGCTGAAAAGAGCCACTCAGGAGATTATCGATAGCATCGATGTTCCGACACTTCAGCGGGTTATGCAGAATTGCGCTATTCGTCTGTGCCACATCAACGCCAATGATGGCAGGCATATCGAACTCTCATAACCTAAATCTGAATATCTGAAGTGACGTTTACATGTTGAATAAAGTGTGCGCTCGCCATGATTTGTAACTAAATTACGTTTTTTTTATGGTTCAATAATTGTCACCCTGGAAGTTTCGCTGAAATTTCAGTGAAGCAGGATTTTTAGAATTCAAATGTCGCTATTCGTTCTAGCCTACGTTCAAATTTATGGTGATACCCATCAGCTGTCGTATTTTGTCCAGTGCTACTAGTTTCGGTCATAGACCCTTTTCAAGCTTAACAGGCACAACCTTGAAAATGGACTATGATCGAAACTAGTAGTGCTGCGCAAAATAAGGCAGCTGAAGGCTTTTCGCCATGAGTATCAACCATTATTTATCAGCTGATTTTTCTCCACCTATTTGCATACATATCTTCTAATCTATGTACTCCAATAAATGCAACAATGCTTCGTCAACAGAAAAGAGCATTTCATGGCCATTTATTCCATCACGTAACAAACTACAATATCCAAATGCCCCACTGACGTCGAACAACAGTGTCTGAGTTCAAATAACGTAACGGAAATGCAGACGGGTAACGTTGTCGACAACCGCCGATATTTTGGCAGAGCACATCCCGCCATTTTCAACGCAAAACTGCGGCAAATGATCACTGTGCAAGGGAATTTAAAATCTCGATTTGCAGACACACTCCTGAAGACTAAAACACACACACACACACACACACACACTCACACACTAGCGCAATCGCAAACCAAAGATGATCGAAGTCAGAAGTTATCGATAGTGAAATTAATAACGAATGAGGTAGGTAGCATTAGCTCCATCTCTACTTTTTTTGAGAAGGGCGAGAGCAGGTTTACATGCAGACTTTGATTAAAAACCACTATCTTTATTTATAAGATTACTTGCTAATTTAATTTCAACTACTTCCTTAATAACATTATCTCAACAGCTGGAAGTGCATGCCAGGGTCTCCGTGTTGTCATATCCTTTAGGATGACCGGTGTCAAGACAATGTCCTGCAGTGGCGGATTTTGTCGGCTGTTGTGAGTGTGTGTGACGCTTATGCTCAGTACACCGGTCCTCCAAAGTCCTGATACCCAGGATAGGACATGCAAGGAATACGGTAGACACCCGCCTTGCGCAAACCAAGATCATCCCTTGCGGAACATAAAAGGACCCTGATGTTGTATGGTGTCGAAAAGCACAATTCACGTGATTTTTCTGCAAAATACTGCCAATCCTGTTCGAAATGTTCCCTGAGTAAGGCAAAAAGGCCGTAGACTTCGGTGCTACCGCTGTATTATTATCACTCACTCGGAGCACAGTTGGTCGCTAGCGCAACGCGTGTCTGATCTATTTTACACTATAAGCATTCCGACGAAAGGTGACTTCGAGGTGGGTTCACTCAGCTTACGAATTCTCAGGATCCGAAATTACATGGGCCCTTTGAACCAAGGTACGAAGTACCCCTTCATGTTGGGACTGATGGTGACAACTACCAACCTGCAAATACAAGTCAGTGTGGGTACGCTTACTTGCCGCAGTTTTGCCTTGAAAATGGCAGGGTGTGTTCCTGTCGAAGTATCGGCGGTTGTTGACATCATCCTCGTAAGTTATTTAGACATTATATGTGCCGGGGGGAAACTCGTATCTCAAAAAATTTCTGAGTTGGGTAGTCGGTACACTACCGTTACTTTTTAAGGTTTCAGTTTCAGCATAGCTCTGTAAGCAGGCGCTACTGACTCATCAATATTGTGTTAAGTTGCGCAGCAATTTTCTAGGACTTCTTTTTGCCTAGAGAAACCGATACGCCACTTGCGACACCGAACCAAGGACGGTTGTATGGTCCCGTTGGCCCTTAGCACTGACGAACTGCAGCGATCCTATTCAGCGTCATGTATTATTGTGTTTTTAAAGGGGTTATTTTATTTCTATGTAATATGTGAAGGTAACGATTAATAAAATTGTGTTTCTCCAACGAAAGCTGTAAGAGATGCTGTACATCTTGATTTTTGAACCATCATATGGGCAACATAATTACTCAAAACACTAAAATTTACCCCTCTCGGCAGACTCCCATGGGCTCCATAGATATTGCAAGGGAAAATGACTGTTTACAAATTAAATGTCTCCATTATAAAAGTGAAATAAAATTTTTGGACCATTACCCACTTGGACTCTCAATACACTTACACTGATAGGTGATCAGGGAGCTCTCAGTTTCCACCATCGTTCGAATTACGGGTAGACGGAAACGATAGTTTGCCCTCCGTTGCAGCCACTGCCTCGTGCAGACTGTCTCGAAATTATTATAGCTCTCCCTAGAAAACGAAATGCCTCGTAGCTTTCTCATGTTTAAACTTCCGGATATAACAAAATTTCCTATAGGAATATGACAAGCAGTAAAACATCGGGACATTTGGGTTGGAAAAGCCCTATCTACGCAGCGCTTAGCGCCAGAAAGGCGCAAACCTAACACTGCGGGTTTCATTGGGAGAAAATCAGCTCACGGGCGCATTCGAATGAGTTGAACATTAAAGCATGCATGAAAGCAGGTTCGTAAGTGCGTTCAAACATGGTACACAAACATACAATGAAACAGATTGAGCATGGACCGAAAATTAATCAAAAACCTCTGAACGCGATCTTCAAATTAGCGCTAAGTAAACTAGCTTAGTCGAAACATGTGGGCGGGCCCACATGTTGCCAAGTACATTACGGAAGTTTCGCTGGGAAGCCCTTGCACATCCTCCACGCAGTCCCGAACTCATCCCAAGGATTTCCATATTTTTGGAGGCCTGAAGAGAGACATTCGTCGTCATCGATTTGTTTCGGACGAAGAGCTGCACGCCTGGGTACAATCATGGTTCCGCAGGGCAACAGCAAACACGTTTCCATGAAGGCATTGACCATCTTGCCTCACAGTGGGCTAAATGTGTTAACATCTATGGTGATTACTTTTGAAATAAAAAAATTGCTGACCTTTTTTCCATCTGTGTCATTTAATTTGACTTATACGTTGGTCCTCAAATCGAAAGTTTGATGAGTGATGAATATTTTGAGACAGCAGAATGTTAATTTCTGATTCCTTGCAAGAGTTCTGTTTAACCTACGTTTTTTAACTTACAAAACTTCTCATGTTGATGTTATTTCAATGTCTGTACGATATTAAGCAAAAGTCGTAAAACAAACATTTATTTTGTGTAAAAGCCGACATCATGAGCAGGAATGGATATCATTTCTTCTAAAAACATAAACGTGTCACAATTACTATTGAGGAAATCGTCAGAAGAATAAATGCTTGCTATCAAACTGATATTTCGTGTCGTACTCCTGTGAAAGTAGCGAGTTAAATGAGTTGCAGTGCAACAGAAACATGAATTCTGTCGTTTGTAAAAAGAAAGAAATGTTAATATAGTGTCTCAAACTGTTGGAAACTGTTTGTTACCCCTTCAAATGTAAAAACTGTAAGCTTTGCATTTTAATACTGACACATTCAAACTGTAATACTACATATGTAACGCTAATACAACAATACGTTCAATTCTTAAATTCTGTGCTCCGTTGCAGACATAAATGAGAAGAGCTGTTACTGCCGGCTCCACTTTGCGTGGTGTGAAGCGACAGAAACTTGACTTCTTACCCTCCGTCACGTGACTCTGATGTTGGTTTCAAACCCTAACAGAGCAGAATTAAGGACGCGCGCAGTCTGTATGTGTGGTGGACATTCAATAGGTAATGCAACACTTTTTTTCCTGACCATTTGCGGTTGAAAAAATTGAAGAATTTGTTGTGGGACATCGTGGAATATTCACGCTCCAGCTCCTATAATTTCATGATGTTCCGACACGTGAAAATGGTATGTGTTACGGAGGTGCGTTACAAGCAGAGAGCTGTAATTGAGTTTCTTTTAGTGGAAAACCTGAGTATCGTAGATATTCATAGACGCTTGCAGAACGTCTACAGTGAACAAACCCATGGTGAGTCGTTGGCGAGGCGTAAGTCATCATCGCAAGAAGGCCGCGAAGACCTGTCCCCTCTTCCGCGTGCCGGCTGATCGCACACAGCTGTGACTCCTGTAACGTTGGAACGTGCAGACACTCTCAGTCGAACTGATAGACAGATCACAATCAAACACCTCGCTGCACAACTCACAATTGAAGGTCTCTGTTGGTTATGTTGACATACTCGTCCACCAGTTCGTGTTCTCAAAGGTGTTTGCCCGTGTTCTCAAAGGTGTTTTTCTTCGAACATTGTCACAGGCTATGAAACATGGGTTCATCACTTCGAAGCGGAAACAAAACGACTATCCATGCAGTGTCGCCACAATTCGAAGCCGTACCCTCAGCGGGTAAAGTGAAGGACACGGTCTTCTGGTACTCCGAAGGCATTACTGCGTTTTGTGTGCTCCCTCATCATGCAACGATCAACTCTGAAGCTTATTATGCTACCCTTAGGAACAAGCGTGTTCGTCGCCTCAAAAAATGTAAACGAACTTCTCAATCGCCATGACAACGCAAGGACTCACGGAAG
Source organism: Schistocerca serialis cubense (assembly GCF_023864345.2). NCBI lineage: Eukaryota > Metazoa > Arthropoda > Insecta > Orthoptera > Acrididae > Schistocerca > Schistocerca serialis. The sequence goes on from NC_064639.1 coordinate 379,220,251, forward strand.
TCTCCGCATCCGAGAGGAGCTCACAAAACTCCATTTGACTGTTCTTTGTCATCCACCCTACATCCCGGATCGCGCACCTTACGAAGTCCATCTGTTTGGCCCAATGAAAGATGCACTGCGCGGGAAACAGTTCGTTGATGACGGGGATGTTATTGGTGGAGCAAGACGTTGGCTCCGACGTCGACCAATGGAATGGCACCACGCGGGCATACAGGTCCTCACAGTCAGGCGGCGTAAGGCCGTTGCATTGAACGTAGATAAATAGGCTTCTGTAGACAGAAGAGTGGGGAATAACATGGTGTATTGTAATCCTGAATAAAACATATTTTCAGGAAAAATCGTGTTGCATAACTTACTGAACGCCCCTTGTATCTGTGGTGGAAGGGCGCCAAGGTATCAACAATTACCGGGCGATCTTTGTTAACATGGTAAATAAAATAAACTCTGTCAACGTTATTATAGCGCAAGTTCGTAGTAATTCACAGCACACCAAACTGGAGCTGTATATGTAAGCAAAGCTCTTGTACCAAACTGTGAGAAGTAAAATCTGATTTAGTGAAATCCACTACTGGCCATTAAAATTGGTACACCAAGAAGAAATGCAGATGATAAATGGGTATTCAATTGACAAATATATTATACTAGAACTGACATGTGATTACATTTTCACGCAATTTGGGTGCATAGATCCTGATAAATCAGTACCCAGAACAACCACCTCCGGCCGTAATAACGGTCTTGGTACGCCTGGGCATTGAGTCAAACAGAGCTTGGATGGCGTCTACAGGTACAGGTGCCCATGCAGCTTCAACACGATACCACAGTTCATCAAGAGTAGTGACTGGCGTATTGTGACGAGCCAGTTGCTCGGCCACCATTGACCAGACGTTTCCAGTTGGTGAGAGATCTGGAGAATGTGCTGGCCAGGGCAGCAGTCGAACATTTTCTGTATCCAGAAAGGCCCATACAGAACCTGTACGGGCGTTTATTTATTTCAACAATGTCCTGCTGAAATGTAGGGTTCGCAGGGGTCGAATGAAGGGTAGAGCCTCGGGTCGTAATACATCTAAAGTGTAACGTCCACTGTTCAAAGTGCCGTCAATGCGAACAAGAGATGACCGAGACGTGTAACCAATGGCACCCCATACCATCACGCCCGGTGATACGCCAGTATGGCAATGACGAATACACGCTTCCAATGTGCGTTATCCGCGATGTCGCCAAACACGGATTCGACCATCATGATGCTGTAAACAGGACCTGCATTCATCCGAAAAAATGACGTTTTGCCATTCGTGCACCCAGGTTCGTCGTTGAGTTCACCATCGCAGGCGCTCCTGATGTGATGCAGCGTCAAGGGTAATCGCAGTCATGGTCTCCGAGCTGATAGTCCACGCTGCTGCAAACGTCTTCGAACTGTTCGTGCAAATGGTTGTTGTCTTGCAGACGTCCCCATCTGTTGACTCAGGGATCGAGACGTGTCTGCACGATCAGTTACAGTCATGCGGATAAGATGCCTGTCATCTCGACTGCTAGTGATACGAGACCGTTGGGATACAGCACGTCGTTCCGTATTACCCTCCTGAACCCATCGATTCCATATTCTGCTAACAGTAATTGGATCTCGGCCAACGCGAGCAGCAATGTCGCGATACGATAAACCGCAATCGCGATATGCTACAATCCCAGCAGCGAACACAAGATATGCGGTGTGTTTGTAGTACAGTGCTTTGCCTTCTGCTTTCGACAGGTGTTGGCGATCTCGGTGCTGGTACTGGTGCTGGTGGGGTCTGGAGAGCTGATGCCACAGCAAGAAGCATCTCCTCTGGACGTGGCCAGACAGAGCATCGTGTGCTTGTTCGTGTGCCCACCAGTCAACGAGACGGCATGCACCCTCCAGGGAGGCTACCTCTCCAAACCTGGCGGCGTCTGCGGCAACTGCCCCACCTGCAAGCTCCCTGGTGCACATTAGAAAACACCGGCTGCATCTCTCCTATACTGATCTGTGCTATATGTGACTATTTTATTATAAAATAAATTTGACCGCAATGAAGCATAACTAACTTTTTGTTGCTTATTTCTTGCGCTACAAAAGCCCATATTATAACCTCGTGGAGTAGGTTACATATACTCTTTGTACCATAGGTGCATTGTGAGAAGATCAAGAATGCAAAACAGGTAATAAAATGAAAATACATCTTTTTTCATTTGAGTTATCAATGCATAGTGAGAAGATCCCCAAGGATGCGAAACAGGTCGAGAACATTTTTTTTTTTTTTTTTTTTTTTTTTTTGAGTCATCAGCCTTTTGACTGGTTTGATGTGGCCCGCCATGAATTCCTCTTCTATGCCAACATCTTCATCTCAGAGTAGTTAACTTCTTTGTATTTATGGTTTTTTCCAACTTCCGGGATGGCCACTTTTTGGAGATGTTCATTCCTATTCAACTGAACTGCCTACCGAGCTATTCCATAACACAATATCTGCAGCCTCTGAGAACTGCAAGCGGATGTCATTCTTTAGTACTTTCGTATCCCACTTCCTTACACGTTTATTCTCCCAGACTGGTCTCTTAAACTAGGCTCTTGAGTCTCATATCTGCTCCTGGATACATCTTACAATCCAATATTTGACTTCGGAATCTCTGCCTGACCATGATATGATCTAACTGAAATCTTTCCGTATCTTCCGGCCTTTTCCAAGTATAATTTCTCCTCTTGTGATTCTTGAACAGATTATTCGCTATTACCTCTCCTCTCTCATTCCTAATACCAAGCCCATATTCTCCCATAACTTTTTCTTCTACTCTTTCCCCTGCAACCACATTCCAGTGCCCCATCACTAATAGATTTCCAACCTCCTCTGCGTACTGAATTACCTGTTCAGTATCCTCATGCGCTTACTCTACCTCTTCATCTTCGGCTTTCGAGGTTGGTATGTATACCTGAAATATTGTGTTGGTGTTAGTTTGCTGTTGATTCTGATGAGAACAACTTTATCACTGAACTGGGTAACTCACTCTATACCCTACCTCGCAATTCATAGCGAATCCTACTCCCATTATTCCATTTTGTGCTGCTGTTGATATTAGCCTACGCTCATCTGACCAGAAATCCTTGTCTTCTTTCCATTTCTCTTCACTAACCCCCACTGTATGTAGAGTGAGCCTTAGCATTTCCCTTTCTAGGTTTTTTAGCTTCTCTACCACATTCAGACTTCTGACATTCCACGCCCTGCTTCATAGAATGTTATCCTTAGTCGCTGGTTATTTAATCATTTTCTTATGGTTACATCTCCTTTGGCAGTCCCCTCCCTAAGATCCGAATGGGGGACTAGTCTGGAATGCTTTGCCAATGGAGAGAGTATCATGATACTTTTTCAATTACAGGTTACATGTCCTGTGAAAACGACTTATGTGTTTCTAATGCAGTGGTTTCCATTGCCTTCTACGTCCTCACGCCGTTCATCAGTGCTGATTCTTCCGTCTTGTAGGGACAGTTTTCAAAGCCAAGGGCAAGAGAGTGTCCTGAACCTCTGTTCGCTCCTCTGGCCTGTTTGACAAGGCTGTTGGCGGAATGAGGGTGACTTCGTATGCTGGAAGTCTTTGGCCGCCATTGCTGATGATTTTTATCAAAGTTTTAGCAGTATGGGGATCAAACCAGGGACCGATGATGTTGATGAAGTTATCGCGAAGATTATTCCTGTTAACATCTTCGTACGTTGTACTGTTGATGACTGGAAACATTTGCCTGGTCGGACGAGTCTCGTTTCAAATTGTATTGAGTGGATGGACGTGTACGGGTATGGATCCTGCATGTCAGCAGGGAACTGTTCAAGCACTGCAAATGCGTGGCGCGTGTGCAGTTGGATTCATATGGGACCCGTGAACCGTGTAGATACGGCTTTTACAAGTGGTACGAGGGGTGGAACTTAAATAGTGACAACTACTTACTCACAACCGATACAAAAGAGTTACATGTTTGCACCTGTTACTGTCCTTCAAAGTAGTCACAAACATTGTGAAGAACCCGTGGCCAGTGATGTGGAAGGCGTCGTATACCGTTAGCATAGCCTGTTCTGTTGATGGTGCGAATGGAGCGGTCCACTGCCTGTCGAATCTCTGGAACAGCTCTGAAGCGAATGCCACGAAATGGTTCCTTCATTTTCAAAAAATGGCTCTGAGCACTATGGGACTTAACATCTATGGTCATCAGTCCCCTAGAACTTAGAACTACTTAAACCTAACTAACCTAAGGACAGTCCTTCATTTTCAGAAATACATCAAAATCACAAGGACTTAAGTCGTATTACTGTTCGTTATTGGAGCATCATCTGCGACCAGCTTTGCGAAAGAAGCGGCGACACTTTCTGCGCAACCCACCCATCATTTTTCACTACAATGCGCGGGCGCATACAGCGCAAGCTGTGGCTGCTCTGTTCGGTCGATAAGACTGGGAAGTAATGTACCATCCACCATACTCCCCGGACTTAAGTCCTTGTGACTTTGATTTGATCCGAAGATGAAGGAACCACTTCCTGGCATTCGCTTCAGAACCGTTCCAGAGATTCGATAGGCAGTAGACCGCTCCATTCGCACAATCAGCAGAACAGGCTCTGCCAACGGTATACTACGCCTTTCCATATCGCTGGCAATGGGTTCTACACAACGCTGGTGACTACTTTCAAGAACAGTAACAGGTGCAAATATGTAACTCTTTTGTATCTGTTGTGAATAAATAGTTGCCACTATTTAAGTTCCAACCCTCGTATGTACGTAAGCATTCTGTCTGATCACCTGCATCCATTCGTGTTCACTGTGTATTTCAACGGACTTGGGCAATTCCAGCAGGACAATGCGACGCCCCGTAGGTACAGAATTGCTACAGAGTTTCTCTAGGAACACTCTTCTGAGTTTAAACATTCCGCTGGCTACCAAACTCCGCAGACAGGAACATTATGGAGCATATGTGGGATGCCTTGCAACGTGCTGTTCAGAAGAGATCTCCACTGCCTCGTACTGTTACTGATTTATGGACAGCGCTACAGGATTCATGGTGTCACTTCCCTCCAGCACTACTTCACTCGAGTCCACGCCACGTCGTGAAATGGCACTTCTGCGTGCTCGTTGGGACCCTACACGATATTATGTAGGTGTGCTTCATAATTAAATTTCTGTTAGTAAACCAGTGGTGTCTTACTCTATGATCATACAAGACGCGCAAATGCCATGCTTTTCCCTTTCACTGAATTCTTAATTGACTGGTTGTCGAGTTTGGCCAGTGTGCGCAACGATATCACTGTCACGGTGGGAACAACAAGCTTAGGTGCGCACTGGGTTATTTTTATTATTACTGTTGTGTCCTCGCCTATGGACATCACTAGAGCTGTGATGCTGAGACAGTTTCCGACTGTCGCCAAGGACGGCGCTTTGTAGTTCGCCATCGACCACAAGTACGACCCGATCAGCAACCTCCATCTGCGGCCAATGAGATGAACTACCGCGTCGTGATAAGCGGCGGCCATAGGCAGCGACGGATGGTTCACGTTCAGCGTTGGCGTACGACAGTTCTAGTACAGAGTCCCATTGTTGCTGTTCATAGCTACAGTTTGTAGCGATCAGCCTGTGAGACTTACTCTACTACCGGAGTTGCTGACAGCCTTCACCTAGGGACAGAAGTATACTACGGTGATTGACAGTGTAGCGCCCAGGACGGACGTATTCTTGTCGACATTGTACTCACAAGGGCAGGCCGCCAATTGTGAAATTCAGATTCGATACATACTGCGCATAATAAAAGCTCATGGCCAGAGGTATAATGTGGCAAAGCACCAAGATGCACTTCTCAGCCGTTGTCGAGAAAATCGACAGTTAAAAGAAACCGTTGCGGTGAAATACTCTCGACGATTAATAATTTTCTACACGTCGGACGCAGCGGTAAGCGCTCGGGTTCGCAATCCGAAGGTCGCCGGATCGAATCTCGCGCCATGCAATTTTTTTATTATTAGTTTTTTGTAATTCATATATATATATATATATATATATATATATATATATATATATATATATATATATATGAATTGCTTATGCATGTTGGTGAAGGTGGATCGCTCTACAATTAACCGCCTCCATTTTTCCGTTTTTTTTTTTTAACAGGGTGTACCAAAGCTCTCCCGTCCGCACTGATTTTCGACACTGTTATAAGTTGCGCTAGGGACCGCATCTACTTTCTTTCGAAGTTAGCAGGCAACTACGCTGTTATGCGGCGGCTCGTTTCGGCCCATTCAACATCTGTCATTCAAGTGTAACGAGCGAGTAACGGAGTTTATATTTCATACCTGCCACAGCAAATTTGTGTTCGTGGGGTCTCTATTCTAATTCGAACGTTTGACTTACGCTATACGTATTCGTTTCGGAATATCGTTTCTACGTCTTCCGTTAACTATACGTGGTTAACATTATGAAGACAATTAATAACATTTGTGAAATACAACTTTGTTTGCGGAAAACGTAATGGTGTTCGAAGTCGCCAGTTTTCCACGACAAACTACTTTCAACAACTTATTATATGCATAATTGTTGCAACTGATTGCCGGGAATTTTATATATATATATATATATATATATATATATATATATATATATATATATTTGAATTATAAAAAACAAATACTAAAAAAAAAGTTGCATAGCGCGAGATTCGATCCGGCGACCGTCGGATTACGAACCCGAGCGCTTACCGCTGCGCCACGACGCTGTAGAGAACTATTAATCGTAGAGAGTAGTTCACGGGAACGGTTTCTTTTACCTGTCGATTTTCTCGACAACGGCTGAGAAGTGCATCTTGGTGCTTTGCCACATTACACCTCTGGCCATGATCTTTTATTACGCGCAGTATGAATCGAATCTGAATTTCACAATTGGCGGCCTCCCCTTGTCAGTAATACAGCCTTGACAAGGCTACTGCTTAAGTGCATCTGTCTGCAAGCACATTTAATAAGCTGCTGTACAATTTTAGTTAAGTATCGCAGCACAATAAAGTGTATATATGTGTGTCACTAGTTTGTTTGCACTGTCATAGTTCCTCTATCCACCTCAGAGGATCTGATACGACGTGTGCGATCCGTTCTACCCGGACGACTCGTACACATCAATTAGTGAGTCGGCTAACCATGTAAAAATTGTAAAACATTGCAAAGGATCTTGTAATGTAAGCCAGGAAAGAGGTCAACAAATGTTTATTTGCTGTAATGGCGACAAAAAATCACAATAAAAGTTTAGAGAGAATAAAATTCACTAAAAAAAAATGGCTCTGAGCACTATGGGACTTTACTTCTGAGGTCATCAGTCCCCTATAACTTAGAACTACTCAAACCTAACTAACCTAGGGACATCACATACATCCATGCCCGAGGCAGGATTCGAACCTGCGACCGTAGCGGTCGCGCGGTTCCGGACTGTAGGGCCTAGAACCGCTCGGCCACTCCGGCCGGCATAAAATTCACTAAAACTCAAATCAAATCACAAAGTGACGCTAAAACTGTGGGGAGGTACCAAAAAGAGTGGAAGACTGTATAGAGAAAGCACAACAAAATCTGCTCATCTGTGCTGCTCACAAAATCAAAGTTAATGATACAAAGGATCCCACAACTTATAACCAATTTAAGCAACACGAGTTGCAAGGAAAGTAAGTGTGAACACAGTGTTCGGAATATGGATCGTGCTACCGCCACTGCGACGTATTTTCGCAGAATCAGCAAAGTGTGCGCCCATCAGTACCAACGGCGGCCAGGAGGTAAGTGACCCTTACAACGGATGAATGACCATACCACAACTCTCTAGGACACTTCCAGAAAAAACACTATATGGAGAGGACGAATCAGTGCTGTTACCGGAGTGAAACACGAGAATATCGCTTATCGTGCGAAAAAATGGGGGAACGCTGCAGGAATTCCCCGTTGTTGTCACACGAAACGCACCTTAACAAACAATGATAATGGGGTGGATCAGTGGCCACTCGCTTGGTCTGCTTCTTTGCGCCAAGCATGGTGGCGGGGCGACTCAGTTCGATTGGGCTCACCAGATTTCGGAGCAAAAGCACCCCGGCTGTGCAGAGTCTCGCTGTCTCACCCCTTTATGTCTGAGAGAATAGGCAAAAACGCTGGTAACGTAGTTCACCAACTAAAAATTTAATGACTTTTCCAAAACTGAAATTATTTTGATTTTATAAAATAAAATTGAGAGCAAAGTTAAATCTTATATTTTGATATGGCATTTATAGGAAGACTAATCGACGTAGCGCAACCTAGTGACACATAAAAAATGTCGATATCCAGGGTGAATCACCTAAAACTTGCACCGCAGATATTGTGGAAATGGAAAGTGCTATTGATATGTGGTTTTTACAGAATTAATTGGTAGCCAGCGGCTCGTATTGTTAGACAATAAATTGCTATAATAGTTAGAAAGTGTACTTTTTGTGCAAACAAACATTTTTGGAATGGAAAAATACCTATTGACATTAACAAACTGAAAGTTGGGTAAATTAGAACGTCAGTGGTGTTTGTTGCAGGATTCTAGTACAAATCGTTTCCAGATGAAGTTTCGACACCGACGTTTGTATAAGCTATTCAACCTGGGTCGATGTTGTTATGTTTGCTCACAGTGTGCTTGTGTGTTCCTTGAGTGCATTGCGACTTGATAGTCAGTTAGTGTGTAACAGTCCAAGCAATAGATCGTGAGTGGACGATGGAATTTACCAATATAGAAAAAGCCGACATGCTTATGGTGTATGGAGAATGTAGGAAGTATGAGGGAAGATATCCCAACAAATATCAACCATCTCGGCAACTATTTATCAACCGCTTCAACCATTTACGTGAGAATGGTAGTGTAGAAACCAGACAACGTAAGAGAAGGAAACAAGTAACGACAGAAGAATGAGAAATTAATGCCCATGCTGTTGTTACAGTTGATTCGAGCGTTAGCTTCCGCGCAATCGCACGAGGAAGCGTCATTCTCCATTGACATGGGTTCCATTCCTATCACATCTTTCTCCATCAAGATCTGCATGGAAGCGATTATGAGAATCGTGTTAATTCCTGTACATGGGAATTAAGAAAGGATAGTCCAGATCTAATTCATATCTTTTTTGGTGATGAAGCCACGTTTACCAATCATGGCCGGCTAAACCGCGAAACATGCTCTATTCGTCTGTGACAATCCTCGTTTGATTCTTCAGGTGGAACATCAGCGTCCATGGAGTGTGAACGTGTGGTGTGGGATAGTAAACGGTCAGCTCATAGGCATGTTTTTCTTAAATGGAACACTGAACTCACACAAGAGTAAGTTCATGAGTCACAGGGACGTGGCTGCCAATGCAGTGTTTACGTACACAGAAAATCCGTTACTTTTTCGCATTTTAATGAATGTATTGAATATCTAGTCCACGAGTATAAAAGAATCATAGCTAGTTTTGATCCGATGGAAACATTTTCAGATCTGAAGTCTAGCCGGCCGCGGTGGCCGAGCGGTTCTAGGCGCTTCAGTCCGGAACCGCGCGACTGCTACAGTCGCAGGTTCGAATCCTGCCTCGGGCATGGATATGTGTAATGTCCTTAGATTAGTTAGGTTTAAGTAATTCTAAGTTCTACGGGAGCTGATGACCTCAGATGTTATCTCCCACAGTGCTCAGAGCCACTTGAACCATTTGAAGTCTAAATCGCACAGAGACGGGTCACACCTCTGATCACTAATGATGCAATGTCAAAAGGTGATCTCGCTTTTGTACATTACGCAACTATTAGCTACAATTGTGACGTGTTACTTAGACTTAGTTAAAAAAAAAGTAAAATTTATAGTGCTCAATCTGTGGTATTCTAACCTGACTGCAGTTGAAGTACAGCCTCTCGTTCGCCTTGGCATGAGGAGAGGGGGGGGGGGGGGGGGGGGTGGCGAGCTCATCGCCCTGCCCAGGGAAAGATGGTTCAAATGGCTCTGAGTACTATGGGACTTAACATCTGGGGTCATCAGTCCCCTAGAACTTAGAACTACTGAGACCTAACTAACCTAAGGACATCACACACATCCATGCCCGAGGCAGGATTCGAACTTGCGACCGTAGCAGTCGCGCGGTTCCGGACTGAAGCGCCTAGAACCGCTCAGCCACCACGGCCGGCAGGGAAAGATGAAGACGGCCAGTAGTCAGTTTGACAGCAGGCTGAGTGGACCTCGAATGAAGAAAAATCCCACTCCTACCCATGGTTGGACCTGGGACCTCCTGAGCTGGAGCCTAGTGCTCTCCCCTGTACCATCACAACCACCTATACTTTATTAAATCGTAAAAAATACGATAGTGGGGCATGGACAGTCGCCACCGATAAGATGTTTCTAGTTAGATGGTGCTGAGAATTTATGATTTGGCGTGGTCTGTAGGGGTCAGGATCACTGCTTCCTTCTTCAGTGAGTTGACGAGGGATTTTGACATTTGGATAGCACCTTCTCTGTATGTTTTTAATATAATGGAGCAAGAGTGGTTGAACATTCGGTATCCTAATTAGGATGTTGGCCAACGTAGACTAGTCGAATAGTTCCTATGGTCCCTGCATGTCAAGTCCCTAAAACCTTTGGTATCACATGAACGCCATGACGACAGTTGCACTGCGCTGTTGCGTCTGGAATAGACATAGTGAACTGATACGAGTTTTTTTTTTTTTTTTTTTAGGGATGCTGTTCTCAACAAATGAACACATTATTTACTCTTTATATAAAAACCCTTTAATCGTCCAGATCGCAACATTCTAACAATGTTGTAAGCTTTGTCGTTGAAACAAGTTTTCATGTGAGTGTAGCTATTTCTGGAACATCTCTTACCTAACTTGATAATGGAAGGAACAGTAAAGTGGAATAACTGCAAGGGAAAACAAAGACTTTTCAGTTATATCATATGCATAGATAAAGAACTTTGTGCAGTATAAAACATTATGAGACAGCTACAAACTGTGCTGTTTAAGGTATTTCTAAAGGAGTGGTTATTGATGAGGCTCTAGAATAGTGAAGTTGAAACACAGTGGTGGGTGGGGCTGGGGGGGTGAGGGGTGAGGAGGAACGGGATAATGAAGGCTGCAGCCGGACGTTGCCACAGCAAAGCAGTCGCCTTGCCAGGCGCCAAACGGTTCGCTGAGAATACTACTTCTGATAAATTAGATTTACGTTTGCACTAGGAATACTACGGCGTCGACTCATTTGTCCAAAAAAGAAAAGTGGAGAAGGCACATTGTTCAATGCTGAATGGGAATGGCCTTACTTTCCGCATCATTTAAAGGCCATCTAAAGCACTTAAAAAGCCATCGCAGTCTTATGAGCTGGAAAAGCACTGCTTGGAACGTCATTAAAACGCCAGCCGCAAAGAAGATACGACGCACTTATCTTCTGACGAACGACAGTGAACGCTGGCTGAACTGAAGGCGGCCATTAGGGAATAAAACTTAGTTAAATGTAAGTATCACTCCGTCCTCAGGCCACAAGTGGCCCACCGGGACCATCCGACCGCCGTGTCATTCTCAGCTGAGGATGCAGATAGGAGGGGCGTGTGGTCAGCACACCGCTCTCCCAGTCGTTACGATTGTTTTCTTCGACCGGAGCCGCTACTATTCGGTCGAGTAGCTCCTCAATTGGCATCACGAGGCTGAGTGCGCCCCGAAAAATGGCAACCTAATGGCGGCCCGGATGGTCACCCATCTAAGTGCCGGCCACGCCCAACAGCGCTTAACTGTGGTGATCTGACGGGTAGTGGTGCATCCTCTGCGGTAAGGCCGTTGCCAAATGTGAGCAGAGTGGTGATAAAATCTTTTATTGTTGGCATCAGAAATTATTTGTATTCGTTAAGTGTTCTAACGCAAGGGGAGAATCATATGATGACAGACGTGGCTGACAAGACTGATGCTATAATACAAAAAGTAAGCCCATAGAAAAATCAGCTTCACGTTTATGACATGGAACACCTCCCGTAACTCAAGCTAGTCGTCTTGGACCAGACATGACAGACTGTGTTTCAGTAAGTGAAACATTTCATTATGATTTCTCAAATAGATTCCAAGACACTGCACGCCTAGAGACGGATTTAGATTTAACTGTTATACCGTTCGCGCTTTTGTCTGCTAATGTATCGCATTACTTCCAACTTAAGCTAACAGATGTGCAGGGTAGCACCCAGATCATGGATCTATTTGTTCAATACACGAATTTACAAGATTTGTACAAAATAGTATCCCAGGAGCAATGTCTTCACTGTACAGACAAGCCACTAAAGTTATTTCAATGTTTGGTTCAACACAAGTATGAGAACTTTTTTCTGTTATGAAACTGACAAAGACTGACCATATTTATTGTTTAAGAGATTTTAATATGTTTGAGTATCAGGAATCATAGTTTCACATATGCATTACATATTCTAAAATCGAAATGTATATAAATTTATAAACATCACATGTTATATCAAATGCCTGTATTTAAAAATTACTGCTTCAGCAAAACTTAAAAAGTTGAATATAAACATTGGTTAAAAAACTGTGGTGCGATAATCGCCTCTTGCAAGCAGTCGCATTGTGTTGCAAACATGTCTTCCCAAGTTCCTGCATTTGCGTATAGCTGTCCCACTCACACACGTGTTCGGGACAACAGAGTGGTGTGGGAAACCAGAGAGCTGAGCAGACTCAGCTGCACTCGTGGAGCAAAACTGCTCTTAACAGAAAAAGGGGATTACAGTAACGAGCCATGACTGTAGACTGTTGGACAAAACATAGTAAAACATACAGGCGAGCTTTTAATGGATGCGTGGTCGGCAAGTCGCTTACTCATAATAATCTACACAAAATGAAGAATGTGGGAGCTTCCAAAATAGGGAGAGAGAAGTTAAATCATCTCAGTATTAGTTTATAAACAACTGATTTGGCCCATTCTTCGTTTAGGCAAAGGTTTTAGTAATATTTACCACAACAAATTAAAAGAAATGTTGCGACCTACTCGGCCACTACTGACTTCTCGTAAGCCTAAGACATCCGTAAGACTGATGAAGAATCAGTTAACAGGTGGAAGAAATGCAATACTATCTCTGCTGCATACTGACACTTCTCTGAGATTATTCTCGTGGAGTTTCCAGGCATCGGCGGAAGATGGTGGAATCGAATGCATCTGCAATACTTAGTTGGGCAAAGGAGTTAGTAATAGAGGGAAGAAACATTGATGTTCGTTCGTTAGAGCGTTGCTCGTACTTGTTCTATAGATGAAATTCAAGATGATGTAGAACGTGTCAACATAACAAACATCGAACATTAATTTACAACTGGAAATAATAATATATCCATGGCTACATTCTGACCATTTACAGGTTTTTTCTATAAAAATGAGTAATTATTTCTACTCAAGAATTCCTTTATATTTTCCTTATAGTGTTTTACTTGTGAATATCTCCGTTACTTCCAAGCTAAAATGGACTGTTGATAACAAATTTCATAAGTGAATAAATTTACGAAGGGTCTGTGCTTAATATTCCCAACTGGTTCAAGGGACACCTCCTGATTAAAATAATATGGAATATCATTGACGTAAAGCAACAGAATAGTCGGCCAAACAGCCTAAGGTATCTTTATAACTTTCTGAATTCCAGTTCTGACGTAAGAACTAGACCAGGCATTTGCTGAAGTACACATTCCATAAAAACTTAACTTCTCTAATATAATATTATCACTGACTTACTCGAATGCCCTCGATAAGTCACGGAAGATATCAGCTGGTGAAACGTTGTCAGTTACAAATTTTATTATGTGCTTGGTAAGTGTATAATTAGCTAACTGAGTAGAAGCACACTTTTGAATTCCAAATTGTGATTTGTGAAGTAGCCTATTTCTACGCAGCTGGGTGACAACCCTCGAGTACATTACTTCCTCAAAACCGCAGAAAATGAAGTAAGGAGTGACACTGGGAGGTAGTTGTTGGTGTACATAGTGTCACCCTTTTTACAATGAGTCCTAACGACGGCATATATCAATCTTTCTGAGAAAACATCCTGAGTTTATTATGCATTACATAAGTGGCTTAGAACATTACATATTACAGGGCCTCAATTTTTCAGTGTTTTATTCGAGATATTACCCACCCCGTATGAACTTTTACATTTTGGAGTCATGATGGTTTCCTTATTTCAGACGGGGATGTGAGAGTGATTTTTATTTTATTAAATGACCCCGTACTGCTTCTTCAGTGTACTGTTTTGCTTTCTCTACTGTTGCAACCAATTTTCTCTCCCATTTTTAGAAAGTAATTACTAAAAGTATCTTATACAAATGAACTGCCTTTTACAATGATCCCATTTTCTATAACAGAAATAATGTCATCCCCTATGGCTTATTTCTCTGCCCATCTTTCAATTATATTCCATATTGATTTTATTTTGTTACCTGAACTGTCGGTTTCAGAAAGATGTGCATATTCCGGGAATTTTTTCCTCGGTACGTTCATATACACTCCTGTGACATTAATGTGACCACCTATCAAAGGCCTGAATGATCACCATTTGCAGTGCGGACCACTGCAAGACGTACAGGAAGAAATACTGACCCTACGACTTATCTTAGAAGATAGACTAAGGAAGGGCAAACCTACGTTTCTAGCATTTGTAGACTTAGAGAAATCTTTTGACAATGTTGATTGGAATACTCTCTTTCAATTCTGAAGGTGGCAGGGGTAAAATACAGGGAGCGAAAGGCTATTTACAATTTGTACAGAAACCAGATGGCAGTTATAAGAGTCGAGGGGTATGAAAGGGAAACAGTGGTTGGGAAGGGAGCGAGACAGGGTTGTAGCCTATCCCCGATGTTATTCAATCTTTATATTGAGCAAGCAGTAAAAGAAACAAAAGAAAAATTTGGAATAGGAATTAAAATCCATGGAGAAGAAATAAAAACTTTGAGGTTCGCCGATGACATTGTAATTGTGTCAGAGGCAGCAAAGGACTTGGAAGAGCAGTTGAACGGAATGGACAGAGTCTTGAAGGGATATAAGATGAATATCAACAAGAGAAAAACGAGGATAATGGAATGCAGTCGAATTGAATCGGGTAATGCAGAGGGAATTATACTAGAAAATGAGACACTTAAAGTAGTAGATGAGTTCTGCAATTTGGGGAGCAAAATATCTGATGATGGTCGAAGTAGAGAGGATATAAAATGTAGACTGGCAATGGCAAGGAAAGCGTTTCTGAAGAAGAGAAGTTTGTTAACATCGAGTACAGATTTAAGTGTCAGGAAGTCGTTACTGAAAGTATTTGTATGGAGTGTAGCCATGTATGGAAGTGAAACATGGACGATAACCAGTTTGGACAAGAAGAGAATAGAAGCTTTCGAAATGTGGTGCTACTTTTGGGTAATAGTCCAGTTAGGAGTGTGCTAATCATTAGGTAAATACTGGCGAGTAACAGTCAAAATGTACACGCAAGTGAATTTAATAGCTTAGCAAGGTCCACGTAGCACATAGTTAATGTGGTGCAATGGCGAGGGTAGGAGTGGAGTAAAAGTGAACTGAGCTTGTGGCAGCTGTGCTGTATTCAAATATTAACAACTTGATTTCACTACTACCTCTTACCATTAGGACTGAGCTATTTACTGTTAAAATACGTAGCAGTAAGCACAAAGGCGTGACAGCTACAAGTCGTTATTGGTTTTATATATACGGAATTAGGAAGCGGGTCATTCTGTCAGTGGAGGGGGTTAAAACAACCGAGTCGGTTGAGAACATGCCACATTTACTGATGGAAAGATTCGGCGGTACGGTCGCATGTGGCGACCGTGACAGGACTTACCAAGTTTGTAGAATAATGGCTGCAATAAAAGTGTTTCATATAAACTTGTAGTTTCAAGAAAATTTAAAATTTAAAATTCTGTTGTAGACAAATATACCACAATTGGTAAGTTCAAGACGACAACCTGCAAAGCAGCAAAAGAAAGTCCAACAGTAGGAGTTAAACAAGTAATACTTGATTTAATAAAAATTTGTATTAGGCACGAAATACAGCAGCACAAGATGGAGTCGAATAGTAACAAGCAAGACGAAAACATTACAAGGTCAGACCAGGAATTAGGGACCATAGATACTGTTGCAGGGTTGGAAAATCCTATAGATGAATCCACACCCATAAGACAGGAGGAACGGGAAGTGAAACCGAAGATAGTGACAAGCGAACCCAATGTATCCGTGGATGCAAGTCAAAAGGGAGAGGATATGGAATCAACAAGTTTGTTAAATAAGATGATGGCACAAATTCGAGAAGGGAATGCTAGTTTGAAAGCAGAAATGGCTAGTCATATATCCCAATTGGATGGAAACCTATCTGGAAAAATAAAAGCCAATTTAGATATTTTGAATACGCAAAGCCAACATATCACAAGTAAACAAATCAGTAAATAGCATTAGGGCTTAAATAACAAATGTTCAGAGAAAAGTCACAGAAATAGAGAAAGCATTTGATACCGAAATTCAGAGAATAGAGAAATCAGTGGAACCTTTGGTTAGTGAAAAATTAGGACCGATAATTGAAAGTAAATTACAGGTAATAGTACCAGTTGTAAAGATAGAGATTGTTAAAGAAACGGCAACTGATACTGAAACACTGTGCAATACCATGTTGAGTTTTGATGCATGTGTGCAGGAGCAGGAAAATACACTGCATAATGAGATAAAATTGTTAAGTCACCAAGTTCAGAATCAGACGTTTCTTAACTGTAGTGGTATCCCATTGGTAATGCAAAAATCAGAAATACTGAGTAGGGTGGAAAAATACGATCCTCAAAAGAAACAAGGTGGATGGCATCCGATGGATTTTATAAAAAATTGTGAACGTGTCTTACCAACAGACATGTTGGATAAAGAAAAAATTAATTTAGTAATAGACGCTTTAGCAGGTCATGCTAAACGTTGGGAATTGAATTTGGATATTGGCAATTTGAAGTTTACAGATTTCAAAGAAATGTTCCTTGAGGAATTCTGGGGCACACAACAGAGAGATAGGTTGTGGAGAGAATTCGTTGTCGCCAGAATGCCAGAACATGGGCGTGGGCTCATGAAAGAATACTGTGAAGGATGGTTCAACCGTTTGGAGTATCTTAAAGATCGTAGATCAGAATCGGAGATAGTGTGGTAGTTGTGGAAAAAGCTACCTGACGATTCAAAGCGTTATGTAGGAGGCACTCATCGAACATTCGGTGAATTTTTAGAAAAAATCGAGAATGAAGATAGGTGCTGTGAAACTAGAGAGTTTCGAGGTTTCAGAAATCAGAATGGAATAGTAAAAGGTGGTAGGAATGAACCGCAAATTAACATGATGAGAGGAAGAGGTCAAAGAGGTAACTCTCAGCGAGGGAGAGGAAACTATCAGGGAAACAGGATGCAATATCAAAATCAGGAAAACTAAATGACGCGCAGGTCAAGGGCCTAAAGCGCGCGGAAAGAAAGAAATGGCTCAAATATAGGGAAGATCAGAGTATTCAGTACTATAGTAGGATAGTGTGCCGTTCACCTGAAGAGCAGTTTCATAAACGAAACTTTGCGAAGTATAATGCAGGGATACAAACAGAGGAGAGAGATCAGGGAGGAATTATTAAGGGAAATGAAGTAGGAAAAGAATATCAGTCAGATGTGAAGGCTCAGGTGAATGAAATAAGTACAATTCGAGGTCAGAGTGACGAATTAATGAGGGAAGAGTCAGAGAAGGCGTTGTTTGTCGGTAGGGATGGCAACTGTGCAGAGAGGCAGGGGCAAGGGAGGAGTGATGTTACTTATGGTAAAAGGTTCGTACGAATAGTCAACGAATCGCATCGAGAAGTAATTAAAGAGGAAAGGGTGGATAAGAAAAAGGGGCATAGTGCAGAGACGCATGCCGATTCAGAAATTAACTCGTATGCAGCTCAAAAGCCAGCCAGCGCAATTAGAAAGATCTTCCGCTCAAGTGATTAATTTGGACCCGAATATGACAGTGTTAGAGAGCCATACCGATTATGATGTGTACCTAGTGACAGCAAGAGTACATGACTGTGATGAAGATTCTTTTAAAGAAATTAGAGAAAGTGTATCTAACCAAGAGAAAGAGTGTTGTGATCCCTGTAGTACTGAAGCAAATGAGTTGAGTGAGCCTGGAATTCCATTAGTAGGGGAAAATAATGAAAGTAAGAGTGGCGGATGTACTATCCAACAAATGGAAAGTAGAGAAATGGATTATAATTTGCGAGAATTATTTGAATCCGAAGAAGGTCATATTTCTAAGGAGGAAGAATTATCGTCAGAGTCATCAGAAAGCATCCAGGGAGAAAAAGAAGTAGAGGAAGTTTCTGATTCCACAACTGAGAGCTCAGGCATTACAGATTCGAATGAGAAAGAGACAGCATTAAAGAGCCTAGACGAAGGGCTATTGGGAAAAGTGGCGAAAGAATTTAGGATGAAAAGGAGAAAGAAACATCCGGATGGAATGGTCAGTATAAAAACCGGAAAAATAATATGGCAAGACTTGGCAGTGGAAAAGGATTTATTATGGGAAGATACCCATTAATGTATGTGGGTACGATTTATATGTATTGTTGGATACTGGTGCTCAAATAAGTGCTATTTCGCACGCATTGTTTGAGATGATCAAAGAGCAACGAGGAGTAGTCATGATGCCAGTAACAGGTGTTAAAGTGATAGGGGCGACAGGGAAGTGTAGTAAACCTGTTAAGCATCAAGTGATGATGGAATTTAAGATAAAAAACAAGCTATTTTCGAATGCATTTTTAGTAGTTCCAGAGCTCAGTACCGAAATCATTTTAGGCATTGACTGGTTAATAAAACAGAAAGTAATTATAGATTGTGACAAAGGGATAATAGTTTGTCAAGTTGATAGTGCGGTATTAGAAATACCATTTGAATCATCTAGAGTAATGTAAGAGAACCAGCTGAGATGGGCAGAATATAGAGATGATCATGATTCGGGAATAGGTCAAAAATTCGATTGGCTTCTGGTGAGGCAGATAGTTGAAGATGGAGATAAGGAGACATTCCTTCGAAAGGTAGTGGATAATACGGAAGGACTATCTGATGCCCAAAGGAAGGATCTATGGCAAATTCTGAAAGAAAATCAGGAGGTATTTTTGGACAAACCAGGTCGAGTGATAAATTATGAGTACTGCATGGGGGTAGAGGAACATGAACCTTTCTTTAAACCACCATATAATGTACCCTTGTCTAAGAAAGAAGCAGTTCAAAAAGAAATAGATAAAATGGTTTCATGTAGGGTCATTGAACGGATTTCTAGCCCATATAATAACCCATTGGTGATAGTAGGAAAGAAGGATGGAAGTGTACGAATAGTGATAGATGCTCGTACTCTGAATAAAGTAGTGAAGAGGGAGTTGGATCGTCCAGAGAACATAGATAATTTATTGCAGAAGTTTAATGGTGTAAAGTACATGACTAGTTTAGACCTAACTGCAGGATACTGGCAAATCCCATTAAGTGAGTAGTCTAGGAAGTACACAGCATTTTTATTCAATGGCAAATGCTACCATTACACAGTGGTACCATCAGTGTTCATTCGGGCTTTAGACAAAATTTTAGGGAGTGAACTTAGTTCGTTAATCACAGTTTACGTAGATGACCTGTTAATTGCTACAAGGACATGGGAAGAGCACATGGAGTTATGCGACAGGGTGTTCAAAGCTTTAATTAAAGGAGGAATGACCCTGAATCTGAAAAAATGCGAGTTTGTGAAGAAACAAATAAAGTTTTTAGGTCACATAGTAACACCAGAGGGAATTGAAAAGAATCCTGATAAAGTCAAAGCAATAAGAAATTGTCTGGTTCCCAAGAATAAAAAACAACTAAAGTCGTTTATAGGACTTTGCTCCTTTTATCGTAAGTATGTGGATGATCATGTGTTCAATAGCCCACATCTGAACAACCTACTTAAGAAGAACAGTGTGTATATATGGACTGAGGAATGTGAAACAGCATTCAACCGGCTAAAAGACAATTTGGCTAAAAACATAAAGTTATGGCGCCCTGACCTGTGTGAACCATTCCACATGGCAACAGATAAATCAGATTATGGATTGGGAGTATCCATATTTCAGGAGGTAATGATAGATGGGGAAAAAACTCATAGACAGATAGCATTTGCGAGTAGAACCATGTCTAAGTACGAAAGAAACTATACGGTTTCAGAGAAGGAGGCCTTAGCTGTAGTATGGGATTTTAGGAAATTTCAACTTTTCTTATGGGGACATAAGACTGTGGTCCATACAGACCACAAAGCTTTAATATTTTTGAAGGACTGCAGATTGTTACATAACAGGTTGACCAACTGGGCGCTGTTTTTACAACAATTTGATTTAGAGATCAAGTATGTTATAGGGAAAGAACATGCAGTACCAGATGCTTTGTCGAGATTACCGGAAGGATGTGAGACACTAGAAAGTGTAAAGAACAGGGAAGATGTTTTTGAGGTGAATTACTTCAAAAAAGTGGAAAGAAGAGGAAAAATTAGGGAAATATGTCGGTATACGCGAAGGTGTCAAAGTGATGATGACGCACTCAAGTTGGTAAAGGTCATGTTTGACAATCTGTACGCAACTAACATAAGGGCTTCATATAAAATACATAAAGGTGTACTGTATCTTCAAAGATTAAATAATCCAGGGAAGTGGAGAGTATGTTGGCCGGAACAACCCACTGAAGTGCTGATAGATTATGTTCACTTGGCATATGGCCATTGTGGTGCACGGAAGTGTACCGATAAGTTGGATGAGTGCATTACCTTTAACAACATGGCGCGAAGGGTAGCACAGAGGATAAAATCTTGTGATCTATGCCAAAAGGCGAAAGTAACAAATGCAACTAATCAAGGAACCATGCAATCAATAAGACCTGATGAAGTATTAGAAATAGTAGCAGTAGATATCTTTGGACCATTACCGAAAACCATGGGGGGTTTTGAGTACATATTTGTTGCAGTTGAACTTTTCTCAAAGTATATAAAGCTATATCCCTTGAGAAAAGCTACTGCCAGAGCTGTGTATGATAAAATGGTGTGTGATTATTTTGTGAAAGTAGGGAAGCCAAAGAGAATATTATCAGATAATGGTGTTCAGTTTTGCTCAAAAATGTGGAAGGATGGGATGACTGAGAAACAGGTAGAAGTGGTACATATCTCAGCTTATCACCCATCAAGCAATCCGGCAGAAAGATATATGCGTGAGATAGGTCGGTTATTTAGGATGTACTGCCATAGTAACCACAAGAAGTGGGGCATGTATGTGAGTGAATTCGAAGAAATCATGAATTCATCAACAAACGAGAGCACTGGATTTACTCCAGAAGAAATCCTGAAAAAGACAAGAAGTAAAAGTCTAGTAGAAGACCTACTAGAATTTGCAGATAGAGTTGAATTAGATTGTGATAGTAAAAAGAACTTAGTAAACGACATGATGAGAAAACAAGCAGATGCGAGAATTCTTCGTCACGACGAAAAAGTAAGGAATCCTAAATTCAAAATAGGTAATCTCGTTCTTGTAAAAACACATGAAAAGTCAAGTGAAATTAATAATGAGATCAGCAAATTTAAATATATATATAATGGACCATTTAAAATAGTGTCAATACCCAATGTGAATGCTTATTATTTAGAGTACCCATTAACAGGCAAACACCCGGGGGTAAGAAACGTAGTGGATCTCAAAAGGTATGAACCACGAATTCTACCAGATTGAAAATAAATATATAAATGTTAAAGTAAACCAATATGTAAATAGTTTTGTTTCTTTTGTTCTATGTCAAAGGTAAATGTTCACTAAAATATGTTGCAGTATTCTAATGAAACTTCTAGTTTAAGTAGAGACTAAACAGATAGGAAAAGACTGAGCTTCTGAGAAAGCCTGAATAGATGTGTAAAAAAGTGTTGTGGAAGAGGTAGAAAAGTGAGGAGGTAAAGTGAAAAGGACGGGCTATAAAGTAATAGGTGCATAACGTGTGTTTTACTTGCCTGACATAAAAGAAGTGTATTTAAAATTTTTGTAAGAAAGATGTTTAAAGTGTACTGTGTTAGAAGTAAGAAAATTGGAAAGAATATATGTAAATCATTTATGTAATGTTTAGCAGGAAAGAGAGAAAGAATTGGTGTTTAATTTTAAATATGTAATACAAGTATGGAGATGTACCAGTAAGAAAGGGAAAAACCCTTTGTAAAAAGCTTAACGAACATTTCAGATTCATTATAGGAGAGACTGCTTATTGAATTATCACTGTTAGATACTTCAATAAGAAGTGGGGCACGTGTAACGGAACTGAAATGGTGGTAGGCTGCCAGTAATTTGGAGCCCGCACGTCGGAAACGGGCGCGCTGGTGTGAGACTGCCTAGGGAGTGCACCCTGATGCCATCTATTGGCGAAACCGGGAATTAGCGCTACCTGTCAGACAATGCACTAAGCTCTTGCAGTCAAATGTATTCTTTTTCTTGGTAATTATAAGTTATTACTGTATAATTTAATGTTGTAAAGCGCTAGTAGTAAATTATTATGACTGGTATGAACTCCAGGGTAATAAATATAAGTTTTCTTAAATGCTAAATGATTTTGGTAAAAAGGTGGTAGGGGAACGCCCCACTCTTGGTGATACGACCGTAGCTAGGGGTAGCTGGAGACACAGGGACTGAACAATAGAATGGCCTGGGGAGTGTTGACATGATAGGACGTGTGTAACTGTGCTCAAGCAAAAGTGATTGTGCAACAGCGAAAAGGCGAATATCGTCGCCGTTTGTGGAGTAAAACGCGACGAATGGTTATCTAAGCCGCCTCTATGCCACTGGAGCTGATTGTAAGAGTTCCTGCGCCCAGATTTTATGGCGGAGGTGCAGTAGCTTATACGAGTGCTACGGCGCGTAGTTCCAGCCGCCATTAAGGGCATGAGGCATGAAGAGCTGTGTTAGCCACATACATCTCACCACCAGCACCGACACGTCTATCCAAGGCAAGACTGCTTGCAATTGTTAATTCGAACTGTAGAAATGTAAAAGGAATATACCAGTTTTCTTTTATGCAAGTACAGAGGACAGAATATAGTAATGAGTAAAATTACCACGCATGTTGTTCATTGTAAAGTGTAGTAACCTCAAACATAGTATAGTGAAATCAAACTGAGGCCACCATCGCCTCTTTCATTTACAATTCTTTTTGTTGTAGAATACTTTAACGTATAAGAATGTTGAAAAGAGCAATGGTCACACCAGAATGAGTTGCCTATTTATAGTTAACTTAATTTTTTCTGAGTAAACTTTCAAGTAACATCACTTAAGTAATTCTATATCAATTGCCCAAAGAGTAATATCCAAAATCATTACATAAAGTTGAAGTATAGAATTTTGTTAACCCAAGTTGCATAAATAGTCTTGGTAGTAATGACCAAGCCAACACACAGAAATTGAAAGAGTATTTGCTTTGTAGAATCACCTTGAATTATCAGAAATAGTAGTATTCAGAATTAAGTTTAAATTCAACTCAAGCCGTTTCACTTTGAAACGAGCCAAAAATTGATTTATTCTCTTGCTCCTTCAGAGCTAGCGACCGTAGTTATAAGTATTTTCAGGAGGATTCGACGGTAAGTGTGCTGCTCTCGTCGTGCTGATAGGATTATCCACTGCTGCCAGCAGTGGTGATTGGATATATAAGCTCACTACCAAGTTAAGTGGTCAGGTAGGCAGTGTTACCGTGTGAACTGTAGGGCACTGTAGGCCGTGGATCGAACCCGTTCAATCATCACAGCTCTTTGGGTAATAGTCCAGTTAGGAGTGTGCTAATCATTAGGTAAATCCTGGCGAGTAACAGTCAAAATGTACACGCAAGTGAATTTAATAGCTTAGCAAGGTCCACGTAGCACATAGTTAATGTGGTGCAATGGCGAGGGTAGGAGTGGAGTAAAAGTGAACTGAGCTTGTGGCAGCTGTGCTGTATTCAAATATTAACAACGTGATTTCACTACTACCTCTTACCATTAGGACTGAGCTATTTACTGTTAAAATACGTAGCAGTAAACGCAAAGGCGTGACAGCTACAAGTCCATACGGAATTAGGAAGCGGGCCATTCTGTCAGTGGAGGGCGTTAAAACAACCGAGTCAGTTGAGAACATGCCACATTTACTGATGGAAAGATTCGGCGGTACGGTCGCAGGTGGCGACCGTGACAGGACTTACCAAGTTTGTAGAATAATGGCTGCAATAAAAGTGTTCCGTATAAACTTGTAGTTTCAAGAAAATTTAAAATTTAAAATTCTGTTGTAGACAAATATACCACAATTGGTAAGTTCAAGACTACAACCTGCAAAGCAGCAAAAGAAAGTCCAATAGTAGGAGTTAAACAAGTAATACTTGATTTAATAAAAATTTGTATTAGGCACGAAATACAGCAGCATAAGATGGAGTCGAATAGTAACAAGCAAGACGAAAACATTACAAGGTCAGACCAGGAATTAGGGACCATAGATACTGTTGCAGGGTTGGAAAATCCTAGAGATGAATCCACACCCATAAGACAGGAGGAACGGGAAGTGAAACCGAAGATGGTGAAAAGTGAACCCAATGTATTTGTGGATGCAAGTCAAAAGGGAGAGGATATGGAATTAACAAGTTTGTTAAATAAGATGATGGCACAAGTCCAGATCAGTCAATCACCCGGACTGTTACCCCTGCACTACTGAAAAGGCTGCTGCCCCTCTTCAGGAACCATATTTTTGTCTGGCCTCTCAACAGATACCCCTCCGCTGTGGTTGCATCTACGGTATGGCTATCTGTATCGAGAATGAAAATGGCAACACTAACAATTAGTCAGTAGAAATTACATTAATTGATGACATTATTTCCCATTAAATTCAAAGAAATATTCTATGTCACCTAATTTATCGAATGACACGGAATCTCTACAAGGTGATCTTTTCAGCAAAGATAATGACTATGCAACATTGTTCAATATATGCAACCGCTTCAATGATTTTCCTCTTGGAATGAACACATTTACCGAGCGAGGTGATGCAGTGGTTAGCATTTGGGAGGACGTCGGCTCAAACTCGCATCCGGCCATCCTGATGTAGATTTCCCGTGATTTCTCTAAATCGCTTCAGGCAAATGCCAGGATGTTTCCTTTAAAAGGGCACAGCTGATTTCCTTCTCCATCCTTCCCAAATCCGAGCTTTTGATCCGTTTCTCATGACCTCGTTGTCGACGGGAAGTTGTGGATAGATATGGGGAACTAGCGGGCCTTGACTATTTTTTGTTACGGTAAAAGTAAAGGTAGCTGAAGGTATCATTAGTGCCCCCTCCTTGAGGTTTTAATGTATCCGTCACTGCGTTAAACACTAATCTCTCCCTCCTCCCCCTCCACCTGAACTCGTTTATCTTAGCTGTAGGAATGCATACATTGATTAGTTGTATGCACAGAAGTCTCAGCTTGATGTTCTATTACGCCTGCTGCACAAATGAATGTTTAGAACAAGTTCGTAATTTTTATTCACAGTTTCATCTGAGAATTGTACAAATATTAATAAGCATCTGATACTATATGTTGGAAAATACGTATTTACAGCAACAAAGTTAGCATTCTGTTGTCTTTCAAACTGCTCACGTTCTTGCATGGCGCACTACGTTTATATAACTCTCACCTCGCATACAAGCCAATATCGCTGTTACCCTTTGTTACCTCAGTTATCTCGCTAACAGGTGATTCCCCACTTTAAAAGTGCCAGCAATGGTATGAGAACATGCACACTTTTCCAGTTTTGCACGATAAAGGTGCTACAGTATCAGTAACTGCGAATTCTTAAAAAAGTATTGAGTGCTTCCAGCACACTGACGATTTGAAAATTGTGGCTGACTTAATCTTTAAGCTTCAGGTATTTTAAACGCGATGAAATGACTATTTCTTTTATCAACATTTAGGCATCGATATGTATATGCAACCGTTTGTTCATTTTCCAGTTGAATTGTGTTGTTAATTTATCTTATGACAAGCTGTGTAATTATATTCTGTTTCTCCCACATACAAATCTTCTATGTCGAAAATATAATATGATCTGAAGATTCTGTTCTGTGCATAAGGTAATGTGATGCCCTAGTCAGGGATATATTTGTTCTATGTATCAGGGGCGATCAAAAAGTTTTCGTTTGAGGGCGTCGCTGCAGCGTATTGCAATGTAGCATGACTCCGATAGGGGTGTAAGGGTGATTAAGCTGCCCCTAACGCTGCAGTTTTATGCAATCCGTAATGTTGTATCTTGCCTTAAAAAACAACGCGTGAAATTTTTATATTCTCCCAATCGCTGCGAGTAAACTTTTAGTCGCACAGAAAAAAATGTACAAGGCTTTTTTGTAGGAAATTTCCTGTAGTTAAATTTTGTACTGGTATACGTTTTCGCTGGGGGCCAAGTTTTTCGAATTATTCAAGAAAATCGTACAAAAGTTACCTTCAAACGTATTGTCACCCCTTCATCATTCTGCACCAGTCAGGATTTCTGGTATGCTGCTCAAGGCACCCCCTCCTGCCACTGTGCAAAATTTATGACTGCACGAACTACTTCCGATATTCGAACTTCTTTGGTCTGCATTGATTGGGCTATTATACCACCAGCATAGTCGATTATTTCGTTAACAGTATTAATTTAAACGTATCCGTAAGGGTAATCAAAGAAAAACGACTTTTGTAAACGTTATGCTAAAACTAACTGCATTGACAATTCGATCCAAACTTAACCATTACAAGTACAGCAGTTTCGTAGTCAGAAGGCCTGACGAATACAACGATGTAATTGTTTATTTTAGGCGTTAAAATTCACAAAATTGTTTAGTAACGTAATAAGAGAAGTCAATGAAGCTCGAATGTGGGAAACAGGTCGTGTCGCTCCAAATTTTTGTGCACTGGTACGAGTGAGTGCCTTAATAACATACTGGAAATCCTGACTCGAGGGGATGAGTGCTGGTGCGTTTGAAGATCACTTCTATATGTTTTTCTTTAACAATTTCTGTCTCTGGCGAAAACATATCACAGAAAAAAATTTAACAACATTACATTTCCTACAAGAAACTCCTGTACACATTTTCGCCGTAGAACTAATAGTTGTGCGTGGTGGGCGGGAGGATATGAAAACACTTGCGCGTTTTTTGTGAAGAACCTGTAAGTAGGCTGTTTAGGTTTTTTTATTGGTAACGCCACCTCTGTATGAAAATCACTGGCTGTGCTGTGGGCAGTCTGTGTCTGCTTTGCATTGTTGTAATACTCGCCGTTGTAGTGTTAGGCTTCTGGCTGTGAACAGCGCGAAGCGTTGCGCAGTTGGAGGTGAGCCGCCAGCAGTGGTGGATGTGGGGAGAGAGATGGCGGAGTTCTGAAATTTGTCATGAACTGCTATATTTATATATGTTGATATCAAGGTAAATACATTGTTTGTTCTCTATTAATATCTTTCATTTGCTAACTATCCCTATCAGTAGTTAGTGCCTTCCATAGTTTGAATCTTTTATTTAGCTGGCAGTAGTTGCGCTCGCTGTATTGCAGTAGCTTGAGCAGCGAAGATTTTTGTGAGGTAAGTGATTAGTGAAAGGTATAGTTTAATGTTAGTCAGGGCCATTCTTTTGTAGGGAATTTTGAAAGTCAGATTGCGTTGCGCTAACAAAATATTGTGTGTCAGTTTAAGCACAGTCTTGTATAATTGTTCAAAGGGGACGTTTCATATGTCGACCCTTAGCCGAGGATACCTCACTGGAATCTTCTGATTTTTTTTCTTGTAGTTTGTGTAATTAGTGTAGATTTTGTTTATTGATAGCGCGTAATCATAGAGAGAATTTCCTTTGTAGTTGTAGTTTTTCATAGTTGTACAGTAAAACAGTTGTGGCATGCATGTAGATTTGCAGCAAGTTTTTCGCAGCTGCGCTTGCAATTAACTAAATATTATTTTCAGTGCTATGTTAATGTGTTCTCTTATTTTTGCTCTTCAAATTGTGTTTTTCTGTGTTGTCGTGTGAAATACTGTGACTATAATGGCGTGTGAAAAACTTAATACTAGGCTCCAAAGTAAACTGAGAAATGACAGTGAAGACGAAAGCAGTGTGTTAGCGCCGCAGAGTAATGAATTAACTAATGTTCAAAGTAGTAATTTGGTAATTGCGCATAGGGAAATGGAGCGGGCGGCAAACAATGGTGTAGACAGTGAAACAGGTAGTGAACAGGGAAGCGTTATCGATCGATTGGTCGGCAACAGCTCGCCTCAGGAATCGGGAATGACAGAACACAATATTACAAATACTGCAGACTCAGGTTTTGGGTTCTCACCGTTTTCTCAAATGAGTCAAGACACATTTTCCGCTTGTCAAAATGTCAATGTTGCCGGTGCAACTTCACTGCCGAAAAGCACTGAGGAACATGTTTCAGACACCAGTGCATTGTTATTACAATTAAAGCAACAAATGGGACAAAAGCTTGAAAAGTTAGACACAATGGAACAACACCAGAGACAAACACAGCAACAGTTAGACACAGTGGAACAAAATCTCAAAAAGTTAGACACAGTGGAACAAAATCTTAAAAAGTTAGACACAGTGGAACAAAATCTTAAAAAGTTAGACACAATGGAACAACACCAGAGACAAACACAGCAACAGTTAGACGCAATGGAACAAAATCTTCAAAAGTTAGACACCACACTTGAACAAACACGCGAAGATTTAACTACTGAGTTACATAACATCGAATCGAAATGTCAAAAAGTCTGTAATGACGTAAAAACTCAAATTTGTGAGCATTTTCAACCTATTTTTTCGCGGCATGAAAAGGCATTACAGAATCACGAAGCAGCCATAAAAGAACTGCAAATTATTGTTCATGAAAATCATGAGACCTTGCAAGCTAAATTTGACTCAGTTGCATCTACCGATTCGGTTACGCAACTTGCAAAAACTCAGGAAAACTTAAAGAACACAGTAGATTCGATTTCAACACAAATGGACAATCTGAAACTTGGTTCAGAAAAACACATTGAGGAAATGTGTTCACTATCGGAGAAAGTAGCCGAACTTTCGGATCAGTTCACTAACTTATCTACGAAGGTAGATGATGATCTGAATAACA
Organism: Schistocerca serialis cubense; assembly: GCF_023864345.2. Taxonomy (NCBI): domain Eukaryota; kingdom Metazoa; phylum Arthropoda; class Insecta; order Orthoptera; family Acrididae; genus Schistocerca; species Schistocerca serialis. The sequence continues at coordinate 379,249,427 of NC_064639.1, forward strand.
CAACACCTGTAGCCTTCACTGATACAGAAGAGTATGAACAAATTAGAAAATTCAAACAGAATCAAAATCAAATCAATACACAGTACAAAAGAGAAATCCGGGAAGTACAAGATCAGCTGACACAGCTGATACAAGAATTACGTATTTCAGAGGACACTCGCGCTCCAACACGGGAAGAGGGACTTAGAAATACGGAAAAGCCGCAAAATAATAACACAGGGCATTTCGGAAGTTATGAAAGAAATTGGCAATGTGCACCGAATTTTGAGATGGAACGGCCGACACGACCTAACAATGACCGATATGCGACTCGCCGACATGATGATTTTGACTATAAGCTGTTCATTACTACACGTAAATTCAAAACATTTAAAAATTCTGGCAACGACATTCATCCACAAGCATGGCTCCATCAATTCTCGCATTGCTTTCCTCCCAACTGGTCGTTAGAACACAGATTAGAATTTATGTGTGGCTACTTAGAGAATGAACCAGCTGTAAGAATGCGGTCGGTCATTCACGATTGCCACAGTGAAGGAGAATTTTACCATGCCTTCCTCTCAGCATATTGGTCTCAAGCCACACAAGACCGCGTAAAACATGGTATCATAATGATGAAACATTTCGAACAATCTGAATTCTCCAGTCTTGTGAAATATTTTGAAGACATGTTGCACAAGAATCAGTACCTGACAAACCCATACAGCCCCTCAGAACTCATCCGCATTTGCTTAATCATATTACCTGAACATTTACGACATATTATTTTGGCAGGACGTTGCAAAGACGACATTGAAGCTTTTCAGGGACTGTTACAAGAACTGGAAAGTGACACTGACAATCGCGGAACGCGAAAACAAGGACACAACAATTACAGGTCACATCCGTCACAATTCCGTGACGACAGAAACAATAACCGGACACGACTGGTCTATTCTTACAACGCAAATCGTGACCAAAATAGACACCACCCATACGACAACCGTTGGCAGAGTAATAATAGTTACAGAGAAAGATCGCATTTCCGTAGTAATGACTATCACAGAGACAATCAGAGAAACAGACAATATGACAACCAGAACTATTATTATCAAGGGAGACAGAATAACTTCAGACGCAACAGTTCAGCGCGCAGTTACGATTCAGGGAGAAATTCTCCACCACATGACCGACAAACAAGAAACTATGTAAACTACCGACAAAACGACAGACGTGAATTTCATCATAACTGGCGGGATTCTAACAGAGCTGCGCCCTCTCGGCAAGGCGAATTCGTAGAAGTTAGGTCTCCTAATCCCATTAACAACGCGCGCCAACAAAGAGACAGACAATGACTCGCGCCGCAGGCACCCACGTGCGCCGGCTGGCTCAGAGAAAAATAACATAGACGCTAACCTTGTGAAAAATTCCAGTATTCTTCACTGACGTATACTGCATGATAATTGCGTTCAAGCTGAAATTCTGAGTACTTTGAAGAGTAAAAGATTGTACCACATTTCACTTGTAAAACCGTTTATTGAAAGATAATCTGCTTTTTAACTTAGTCTTTGTCATAAAATTTTTCGCTTCACATTACTAATATGCTTTGTCAGACTTAGAATCTGTTAACATACAACAATGTTTGAAGTTAAATATCCAGTCTAGAACCTAGAGAACATTTTTAAACAGAAATGACGAATGCATTGTTATAGTGAACAGACGTCACAGTGTTATTGTGTGTGTACATTCTTGCTTGTTAGTTGCACGATTACGTAACGACTATAAGGCTCACATACTTAGAACATTTACCAGTACTGCTAATGAGATTTTAATGCAACATTTTGGTTTACTTGAAATTTGGTGTATCATGAGGTAAGTACATTGGCTTCTGCAGAACTTAGCTTTCGGAGGACGATAACTACGACACTTCCACAGAGATTATCTTACAGCAAGACGCACATTTAGCGCTACAGGACACGTATTTGAGTGATTAATTTTGTACTTAAAACATTTATTTTTAAAGATTTTTGAATTACAAAGAAAGTTTTCCGTGATACATTTCATTCCATTGCTGTAATCTGTAACACCTGAGGGTATGATTATAATAATCCTCAGGGGGTACACGCCTACTTTGTGTACCATGTGTTTGGCAAGCACAAGGAACCCTAGCTAATATGGTATTTGCTTATACAACTTTACACATCGGTACCATATTTCTCTAACACACAAATTACACAGCTATCTGATCATTTAACTGAGAGATAAACATGTTTTTTACTACGTCAGTGACAGATGTTTACGTGATTACACCGTTGGATAACTTCACATTTACGAAATTGTATTTTGTCTGTACTTTGTGAACTGTTCATATTTTTTCGGAACCATTGTGATGCTATGAGAGCTTTGAATGATGTATTTGGTATGGATTCATGATTTTTAAAGTACATTTGAGGCAGATGACACTTTTGACATGAGCAGAGAATTTTTTTAATTATTGGAGGAAGCTACGACGATTTTGAGATTTGACTGAGGTGTTATGATGTTATTTTTACGACGACGATGTGTATTATGCTGCTGAGGTATGTTTACGATTAATAGGCTGAGGCTATATGAGTTATTTGATTATGCTTCATATTTATAATGACGAAATATTGACGAGTGTCGATGGATACGTATATGTGTAATAAGGTAAGGAGTAATGAATAGTGGATAGGGACTCTTGACTTGTGAAAAAGGATGTTGGAAACCAAGAATCGTACTTTAAGAGTTATGAAATGTGTGTATAAGCGTGAATGTATCACAATGCTGGCGAAAATTTTTTGAACACTGTTATATTTACAGGATTTTTTTTTCTACACATTTGTTACGCAAATTTTCGACCTGTGAAATGTTTATATGAGACTGTCACTGTAGCGGAAACTGCTGTCGTAAATATGTTGGTAAGAAAGGTAAGTGACCGTGACGTAATGCGTTGCGAGCGGCCAGGTGTGCCAGTTGCCTGGAGGAAAAGCCATTATTGCGAGCCCTTTTCAGCGGCACAGGTAGAAAAAAAATAAAATAAAAAAAAGACGCCATTAACCTCGCTTCTGACATTCCTTTGTAGAAAGCATCGCAAAAACGACACGGTCGAACTTGAAAACATATGATTACACTGGATGCCTAATGAAATGACGAGAAATATTTTTATGTCTATACACCTGATTATGACTACTGTCTCTCTAGTTGAGAGATTTTTCTACTAACTTATGAAATGCCACATGGCTATTGAACGATGTTCTTATGCTTTGCTGTGTACATAGTTGCTTATTTCATTTGATATCTAGTTTCTAGCTGCACTGCTGCATTGGTTCAAATAAAATTTTATAGATGTACTAATATAAATATTTTCTGTCTACAGATCCAGTAAATAATAGTTTTGTGATATATTTCAAAAAAATGAGGGAGCACAATAAGATATTTCCCTTCACAGGAACTGCATACATAATTTTCTTTACAATATTTGGTAATTTATTTCATAGAGTAAGTTATCGTCATGCATCACCTTAGTGTTAAGATGTGACATAGGTATTAGACATGGCCATTTTTAGTGTAATATTTTTTCTGCTTGAGCTTTGTCATGTTTAGGTATATCATTTTCTGCTGCTGTTTGCCACGCATAGTGTTGCTGAATTTTAATTTGTGTTACTCTGCTAAGCCAGATTTTTTTTTTGCGCATTGCCTCATATTAGTTGTAATGTTGAATTGCTTGGTAATTTAGATTTACTGTAGCTTGCTTTGCAACTTTCCATTTTTTTGTCATTGCTGTTTGTGTTAATTGTTTTGTGCTGCTGCATTGCCTCGTTCCTTAGTTTAGCATCTGAGCTCAGTAGATTTAAGTTAGCTTAAGAGGAGACTATATAAGAAACTAACTATTATAAATTTATAAGAAATGCATTGAGAAGCTATCAGAAAATGGTCTGGCAAAATAAAAAGGATACTGTACAGAGGAGAAAAACTATTATTGACAGAGGATGTGAACAGAATACAGAAAGCAGAGAGAAAAACTATTTTTGACAGAGGATGTGAACAAAATACAGAAGGCAGGCTTAGATAGGACTTTTGGGAATAATGACGAATGAAGGGAGATCTCCGAGAAATAATGCAAAATACTGCAGTACAACAAACCCTGTCCTTTCTTTTTGTGTTATCCCACTATATGTTTGTGTACCCTTGCGTATTTTTCTTCCTGTCTCTGTGTAGTTTCATAGAATTTTTTCTTCTTTTAATATTAAGCTACATTCACTATGATGAGGAATACTGTTATCCTCGAATATAATTGGCATTAATAATATGTTATTTACTTTGTAAAGATGTTAGACATTAATTCCGTTCTGTTTAATGCTCATGTGTGAAGTTGACGTTTCAAAAGTTATTGTGATCTTTTATGTATCTACTTATCTCATAATTCCTGTAACACTGATGTATATGTTATTTCGATTCTTTTGTAAAGCCTGTACTACAAATATTATCTGTGTTATTATGTTCTTTAATGATGTATTTTGTACCTTTGTAATTGTATTTTCATGTTGTAAATTTATAAAATTGTAATTGACACCAGTTCATCTTATTATTAACTTGTAAGTTACATTTCACTGCACACGTTTCTGTTGGTCATAGTATATGGACAATATGTGAGAAGTAGGGACTGTTAGTGTTTGCACGTGTGTTAATAATTCAGCAAGGGACTGGATAACAGCATTGCTGGTTCTAAGGACAATTCCAAAAACTTTGTGAGTGCACAAGTGGTGGTTTATGGACTTGCTATATTCTCCGCAAGACTCTTCGATGGTGAATGTGCACCTGCACAATCGCAACAGATGGCTGCTGGCCATCTCTACAAGGACTACAGTGGGTCTGCATCTTTGATGGCCCACCATTACCATTATCTCTACAAGGACTACAGTGGGTCTGCATCTCTGGTGGCCCACCAATACCGTAATCTCTACCAGGACTACAGTGGGTCTGCTCTGTGATGACCTACCTACCAATATTCTTCCAAACTTCGAATGACTCTGCTGTGGGTTTGCTCTGTTGTGGCCCATTACCTGTATGTATGTCAAGAGTCAGCACTGTCTTTCCGTTGGAAGGACAACACTACTTCTTCAAGACTGCATGGAAATCCACTACTTCCATGTGCATTTTCTTCTACTGCTCAGACTTTGAGAAAAACACTGTATTTTACCGTAATGAACGATTAGGACTGTCTTTATGGACTGTGAGACAATTTTAGCTTTTGACCAACATTGTATCAATAAGTGTGTGCATTTGATTTCTTTGTTGTATCAATAAGTGTGTGCATTTGATTTCTTTGTTATTGTAATAATGAAAAATTTTTTTCAAATCTGTATTGGCCACTGCCCAATCCAATTTGTAAAAATTTTTTTGTGGGGAGCATGGGGGCTATGTAAGTAGGCTGTTTAGGTTTTTTATTGGTAACGCCACCTCTGTATGAAAATCACTGGCTGTGCTGTGGGCAGTCTGTGTCTGCTTTGCATTGTTGTAATACTCGCCATTGTAGTGTTAGGCAGCTGGCTGTGAACAGCGCATAGCGTTGCGCAGTTGGAGGTGAGCCGCCAGCAGTGGTGGATGTGGGGAGAGAGATGGCGGAGTTTTGAAATTTGTCATGAACTGCTATATTTATATATGATGATATCAAGGTAAATACATTGTTTGTTCTCTATTAATATCTTTCATTTGCTAACTATCCCTATCAGTAGTTAGTGCCTTCCATAGTTTGAATCTTTTATTTAGCTGGCAGTAGTGGCGCTCGCTGTATTGCAGTAGCTTGAGCAGCGAAGATTTTTGTGAGGTAAGTGATTAGTGAAAGGTATAGTTTAATGTTAGTCAGAGCCATTCTTTTGTAGGGAATTTTGAAAGTCAGATTGCGTTGCGCTAACAAAATATTGTGTGTCAGTTTAAGCACAGTCCTGTATAATTGTTCAAAGGGGAAGTTTCAAACCGACATACGAGGGTGGTTTGAAAAGTTCTCGGAATCACCACGATTGGTCTGCGCTAGCGCAACGAGTTGTTCACGTGGTATTCATGGGACTGTTGCCTGTGAACATGTGCCACGTCAGTGCTCTTGTAAGAGATCTGTGGCGGTGACTTGGCTCTGTTGTTGTTCCCGCGTAATGATTTGCGAAGATGGAAATCATCGAGATTCGAGCAGTGATTAATTACTTCGTAAAGAAAGGTGTGAAAACAAAGGACATGCATGCCGATTTCCAGAATACACTGGGGGACTCTGCTCCTTCATATTCAAATGTTGACAAGTGGACAAATGAATTTAAATATGGTCGGGAGAGCTTAGATGGTTGTCCGCGCATTGGTCGGCTAAGATGTGCCGCTATTCCAGAAATCATTGCAAAAGTGCACAAAATAGTCATGGCGGATCGTCGACTGAAAGTGCGTGGAATTGCTCACGCTTGCCGGTATATCGCCGGCCGCGGTGACCGCGCGGCTCTTCAGTCCGGAACCGCGCTACTTCTACGGTCGCAGGTTCGAATCCTGCCTCGGGCTTGGATGTGTGTGACGTCCTTAGGTTAGTTAGGTTGAAGTAAGTCCCATAGTGCTCAGAGCCATTTGAACCAAAGGGTATATCACATTTTAACTGAAGAATTGGAAATGAAAAAAAATATCTAAAAGATGGGTGCCCGCGACTCTTGGCGCTGGATCAAAAACACATGAGAATGGACATATCGAAACAATGTTGACCTGTTTTAGAAGAAACAAACAAGATTTTTTGCGCTGGTTTGTGACCACAGATGAAACTTTCGTGCACTACTATATCCAGCATCATATGCAAATTTCAATGCCTCCTTAAGTGGGTTCGATTTTTCAACAGCACCCAGGCCATTGACTAAAAAGTAGCCAATTGGAATTTTCCGTGAACCATTAACAGCAGTCAACATGAATGTTAATGCCTCATTTGCAACAGGCAGATTGTCATTGTCAAGATCTGTACCATAATCTATGTAACCAATAAACTTATTTCCACAAAATTCAACATGCTTCCTTATGGCAATCAATTGACATGGCACAAAGCAATTTCTTACCTTTCCTAATGAGTTCCTGACTCTTTATTCTAAGCGCTATTGCTGCTTCTTTACCGAAACCAGGATCCCCATCAACAACACTGTACCATTTTCTTAATGTTCGTGGATGTGGCAGTGATGTTTTAAAATTTTTCCTTACATAGCTATATGCCTTGCTACTGCAAAAATTTAGTGATAGAGCAAAGGTCCGAAGAGCTGCTGGATACATTTTTGCTTCTTTACCTTTACGGACACGTTGGAGCAACTCCGAAGTACCAGGTGGCAGCATCTGATAGCAAAAAGCCACAATCATTTGAGAATAAGCATTCCAACCTGCAATCAGTCATACATTTTAAAAATGACAGGCATTGTAAATATACTTGCCTTTAGTAAAATAGCCAGGGATTCATTTATAACACGATTATTTTCGAGATTATTTATCAAAGATTTTAAAGACAAGACTTTCTTCTTCATCCCACGAGATGACTGCTGCAAGTTCTTTAACTTTCTGGCTTTGATGCTAATCTGCCGTCTTGCCACATCCATCACTTTTTCTGCTATGCCAGGGGTACACAAATCGCTATTCGAAAAGCCCCAATATACCTGAAACTTTTGTTTTTCGGGGTGTTCGTTTCCATATCGTATAACGTCACTGTAAACAAAACAAAAATGCATGTTTTGAGGTATAATTTTTGGGCGAAGCATGTCCGAAATGGCACTTAACGTAATTTGCTACAGTTCTATTCTAATACAATATTTTACTAACTCGCAGTTGTTACACACATTCTAACAACATTCAGACTTACAGACATTGGAAGCACAGATTTCAGAAGACGAGGCAACATTTAACGAACGCCTTTTAGTGTGTGATTTACGGAGCTTAGGTCTCTTCGATGGAAAATCGAAAAGTGTCGGGATAGCATCACTACTTAGCCAATTCCCTCCAGTCTTAGCCCTCTAAAAACATCAGGTTTAAAAATGACAGACATTGTAAATACAAATTATAAATATACATTGTAAATAATAACTAACCTATCAAAACATTTCTCCTCGAAGTGCTTCGAGCAAAGGCGCGTATGTGCAGATGGCTTAAAGTTTTTTCGCTTCAGGGCCTGTATCCAAAGCTGCCTTCGGTTTTCATCCTTAGGGAACCTATGAGTAGAAACGAAAAACAGTTATACTTACTTCTGTAACCGAATTATCACAGATACATTTCCAAAATGTAGTATGAGTCTGACTTTTCAGGCACCACTTTCAACACTTTAATTTACGTGATACTCTATTTCAAGTGTAAAAAACATATAAAAGTCACTTCAGCAGATTTCAATAAACGCATCTGCACTATCATAGAAACACTTACATGTGAAATGTAATGCCATTTCCCCCGACAAAACGCTGAGTACAGCCATAAGCGCAACACGAAACAACCATGTTTTGCCAACATTCACGTGACTTCAGCCCAGAGATGTTGGAGCGACGAAAATGACGTCAGGGCCAGTCTATTATATTTATGGTCGAAGGTGCACTACTATATCCAGGAGACAAAACAACAGTCAGTGCAGTGGAAACAAGCTGATTCTCCGCCGCCAAAGAAAGCAAAGACAGTTCTTTCGGCAGGAGAGTATTCTGGGATGCGAAAGTATTCTGTTATAGATTGTCTCCCCACTGGGCAAACAATTACTGGAGAATACTATGCTAATCTCCTAGACAAACTGCACCAAAAGATACGCGAAAAAAGGCCAGGTTTAGGAAGGAAGAAAGTCATCCTCCATCAAAACAATGTGTGCCCGCACACATGTACCCTCACCATGGAAAAATTACACGAACTAAGGTATTCATTGTTGCCACACCCGCCTTATTCACCTGATATAGCTCCGTCAGATTTCCATATCTTCCCAAAACTGAAAATTTTTCTTGGTGGACGAAGATTCACTTCAAACGAAGAATTGATAGCTGGAGTTGTCGACTATTTTGCAAGCCTGGAGGAAACTCTTTTTTGATATGGGTCAAGGCACTGGAACATCGTTGGACCAAGTGCAATAATGTACAATGAGACTACATTGAAAACTAAAAAAGTTTCAGTGATGTAATTGCTCTTTTACTATTCCCTTCCGAGAACTTTTCAGGTTGCATAAAACGACAGTGGCAGAGGCAGCTGAACCACACTGTATAGGCGCTGACAGTTAGGCAAAGGATTAGTGTGATATTCGGGTCTTCCCAAAGTGCATGTGGTAAATGCGGAAATATGAACTATGGCACGTTATTACCAAATGCATCCAAACGAGATGAAAGTGCTATTATTCTTTTCTTGGCTGCTGAAGGACAGATTCTGGTAGACATCCATCGGAGACTGGTGTAGCAAGTCTATGGGAAACCACTGTTGTTGAATGGTGTGCCATGTACCGAGCACGTCGCGATAAGATATAAGCCCCTCGTCCATCTGGGAGGCAACTATCATCCATTAAGGACGACTCAGCTCGGAGACGCTCGGGCGCCGTCCTATAGTTCTGATCTCTTAAAAAAGGTACTGAAGGTTGACGATTCTTGTCGGACGACGATGAGCAGAAGGCAGTTACGGATCACTTCACGCAGCAGAACACGATGTTTTACTAAACGTTTATCTTCGACCTGGTTTGTCAGTGGTATAACTGCTTCAGTACTCAGGGCGACTTAGCCTCATTGGCATACCAATTGTGGACTGTTTTCTTTCTTTCTTTTGCTTGGTGCTATGTCCTGCAGTTTCGCAGGGTCGGCGCGGTTAGGAGCGGATTTGGCAAGGTTAGTGATAAGGGGTGACCGGATGCCCTTCCTGCCGCCACACCGTACCCCCCGGGACAGAATTAGTGCACCCCAGCTGTCTGCATCTAGTGTAATGCAGGGAATAGTGCGAACGTGTTCAGATGTCTGCAAGTCGTGTAACTGAGGCTGAAAGTGGGGACCAGCACGGTATTCACCTAGCGGGATGTGGAAAACCGCCTAAAACCAAATCCAGGCTGGCCGGCACACCGTCCGACGTCGGTAATCCGCCGGGCGGATTCGATCTGGGACTGGCGCGCCTACCCGAGTCCAGGAAGCAGCCCATTAGCTCGGCTAACCTGGCGGGTATACCATTTGCGGACTGTAGAACCTTCTAATGGAAACTTTTTGATCACCCCCTAATAAAATGTTTCGAGAGTGAGCTTATTTTGCGACTGAAACAAATGAAAGTGACTTTATGAGTACGGAGGAGCACACGCAAAAGTGTTACAGACGCGATATATGGATATTTTAATCTGATTTCGAAACATTACACAGTAAGGATTTGAGCTTGGACTGTGAGTAGTTTCGGAATTGGTTCCACACTGATCATTTCGATTGTATTAAGTTGTTGCATCACTTTGTGGCGTTTTTCCATAAGTTTAATAAACACAACAGATACACATAACAGAGCCTTTAGTCGTCAGTAATACTTGTTCTCACTATTTACAACCGTCTGCAGCGCTGAGGTAACTTATCGATTGCTCGACTGTAGAAACACGTAGTTTAGAGGCGAAAAACTCGTCGACTCATGTTCGGAGCACATTCATCCGGATAGGGAATTCCTTGAAGGTTGTTCGATAGAGAGCGAAAACGGCGAAAATTTGAGGGCGCAAGGTCAGGTGAATATATTGAATACAGAATGACTTCCCAACCCAACTCCTGTGTAGTGTTTTCTGTCAGTCTACCAGAATGCGGGCGAGAGTTATTGTGAAGCAGCATCACTTCACGCAGTCTTCCTGGTCATTGTTCTTGGACTGTGTTTACAAGACGTCTCAGTGGTTGACAATAAATGTCAGCAGTGGTTGTTCCACCAGATACATAACATTATCTTTTGTGGGTGCACGCAGGTCTTTGGACGAGGCAACTGCTGCTTTGTTTGGCCTCAACCATTCCTTTCTTTTCCTCACGTTAGCACAAACACACTATTTCTCTTCACTAGTAATGATACAGGATAGGAATGGTCGGTGTTGTTCAGGTGCCAGGTGATAACGAGCAAGCAGAAATGCACATATGGCCACCTGCTGATGTTTGTGATTTGGACATAGAGCGTGCAGAACCCATATATCCGAGTTTTGAGACTTACCCATTGCATGCAAATGTCGCACGACGGTGGAATGATCACAATTCATCACATCTGCCAGTTTTTGAGTACACTGACGTGGATCATTGTGGTTGAACGATCTTCATCACACCCCGAAGACCTTCCTGAACGTGGACAAGTACTAATGTCAAAATGATCCTCCTCAAAAGGAGAAAACAATTTCTTCCCATGTTCTGTCCAATGGCATCTTTCCCATACATGTCGCAAATGTTTCGAAAGGCTTCCGCTGCTGTCACCCCCCCCCCCTACTGAACTCAAACACAAGAATATGTCGAAAATACTCCGATTCTTTGATTTGTCACTCCATTTTCTGGCGTCCACAGCTCCACTCACTATGTCCAAATGACAAAATGACAAATATAAATTCAAATATCAGTTATACTAATAAGTAAATAAACCCAAACCAAACCTAAATACCAACATGGAAAACAAAAACGCTCCTCCTCCTGCTTAGAAGTTCCAACAAAAGTTCCTCCTCGCTCGAGTCCATTTCACTAGCTAATCAGTTGGCAATACCTGCAGTGTCAGACACCTGTGATCCAGGAGTGTTCACCACAATTACCGGTGACCGTCACTGGCGACCGTCACCAGTGTCCCAGTGTGAAACGGGCCTAAAGGACTGCACTCATGACATTCAGCTGTGTGAGCGGTGGAAGTTTAAGAAGTGACAAATTCTGATAAAAGGGCGAACTGTGTTACTTAGATTCTGAAGTATACAGGACTGTGACGTGCTCTTGAGGGCAGTGTAAAGGAGAGAGAGGATTTTTATGCAGCCGACCCAAGTTAAACGGACGAAAGCTGACTAATTGTAAGGGCTTTTCGTACATTTCACGTCTTGGGAGTGTGGAATAAAGTGAATGCGCCCTTTCTGATGTAATAAACTTGGAAAGAGCGTATGCTGCTGACTGCATTAACAGTGTTTTCACCTAAGTGGGCATCGTACTTCTGTCCTACATTTGTTCGTTACTTCTGTTCTAGCATAGATAAGTGATTTTTGACGTTTACAGCACGTCGCAATCTGTCGAACGTCTGTCTCCCATCGCAAAAATCCATAACGCTGAATTTTAGTCTGCTTTTTACTGATTTTAAACATTGGAAGTACGCCATTAGCAAGATCGTCAATTTTGTCTTGGTGTGGTGGCGGTCAGCATCTGCGAGGTTACCTCTTCTCTGACATCTCATTTGTGGTTGACGAAACTCAGCGGTGACAAGAGAAGACGGCTCGGCATTTCAGAACTATGTAGAATCAGATTAAACATATTAAAATGGTAAAAACGTTATAACTTCCGAGAAAGAATTCGTTTTGCAATAAAAAAAGCTCATCTACTACAGAGGATTACGTAACGTAATGAATCAACTTTTGCAGAGAACGAAGTATTCGATTGACGACTTGGCAGCAGCCTTTGACAAAGTATTCACACAGAATAGCATTGCACTCATTTATTATTTCATACTGATAGGTAACAGAGGGCAGAAAAATATTACTGTTTATCACACACTTTTAAGGTGCTATATATTAAATGTCATAGAGAAATACTTCTCGCAATACTCTGTTGTCCCGAGTAATTATACAAGCAAGTGCCACGATTACATTTTAGTTGTTAAAGAGATTGAAAAAAATCAGACAACCAGTTGCAAACCAAAATACCGGGGGTGGACTATCGTATCATTTATATGCTTTCACCTTCAATTTTAATTCCACTCCTGAACCTTTCTTTTATTTCCCTCATTGCTTCCTCGATGTACAGATTGAACAGTAGGGGCGAAAGGCTATATCCTTGTCTTACACCCTTTTTAATACGAGCACTTAGTTCTTGGTCATCCACTCTTAATATTCCCTCTTGGCTGTTGTACGTATTGTATATGTATGAACCGTCTCTCCCTATAGCTTAACCCTACTTTTTTCAAAATTTCGAACATGTTGCACCATTTTACATTGTCGAAGGCTTTCTCCAGGCCGACAAATCCTAAGAACGTGTCTTGATTTTTCTTTTGTCTTGCATCCATTGTTAACCACAACGTCAGAATTGCCTCGCTCGTGCCTTTACCTTTCCTAAAACCAAACTGCTCGTCATCTAGCCCAACCTCAATTTTCTTTTCCACTCTTCTGTATATTATTCTTGTAAGCAACTTGGATGCATGAGCTGTTAAGCTGATTGTGCGATAATTCTCCCGCTTGTCAGCTCTTGCCGTCTTCGGAACTGTGTGGATGATGCTTTTCCGAAAGTCAGATTCTATGTCGCCAGACTCATACATTCTACACACCAATGTGAATAGTCGTTTTGTTACCACTTCTCCTAATGATTTTAGAAATTCTGATGAAACGTTATCTATCCCTTTTGCCTTATTTGGTCTTAAGTTCTCCAAAACTCTTTTAAATTGTGATTCTAATACTGGATCCCCTATCTCTTCTAAATCAACTCCTGTTTCTTGTTCTATCACATCAGACAAATCTTCCCCCTCATAGAGGCTTTCAATGTATTCTTTTCACCTATCCACTCTCTCCCCTGCATTTAACAGTGGAATTCTCATTGCACTCTTATTGTTATCACCCTTGCTTTTAATGTCACCGAAGTTTGTTTTGACTTTCCTGTATGCTGAGTCTGTCCTTCCAACAATCATTTCTTTTTCGATGTCTTCGCATTTTTCCTGCAACCATTTCGTCTTAGCTTCCCTGCACTTCCTATTTATTTCATTCCTCAGCAACTTATATTTCTGTATTCCTGTGTTTCCTGGAACATTTTTTGTACTTTCTCCTTTCATCGATCAATTGAAGTATTTCCTCCATTACCGATGGTTTCTTCACAGTTACCTTCTTTGTACCTATGTTTTCCTTCCCAATTCTGTGATGGCCCTTGTTAGAGATGCCCATTCCTCTTCAACTGTACTGCCTACTGAGCTATTTATTAGTGCTGTATCTGTAGCCTTAGAGAACTTCAACCGTATCTCGTCATTCCTTAGTACTTCCATATCCCACTTATTTGCGTACTGAGTCTTCCTGAACGTAGAGCGTTATCCTTTCGTTGATTATTAAATCTTTTTCTCATGGTAAACTCCCCCTTGGCAGTCCCCTCCTGGAGATCCGAATGGGGAACGATTCCGGAATATTTTCCAATGGAGAGATCATCATGACACTTCTTCAATTACAGGCCAAATGTCCTGTGGATACACATTACATGTCTTTAATGCGGTGGTTTCTATCGTCTTCTGCATCCTCATGCCGTTGATCATTGCTGATTCTTCCGCCTTTAGGGGCAGCTTCCCACCCCTATTACAAGAGAGTGCCCTGAACCTCTGTCTGCTCCTCCGTCCTCTTTGACAAGGCCATTGGCAGAATAAGATTGACTTCTTATGCTGGAAGTCTTCAGCCACCAATGCTGATTATTAACCAAAGTTTAAGCAACGGCAGAAGTCGAACCTGGGACTGAAGACGTTTACATTATACATGAAAGACGCTATCCTTAGACCACGGGTGCTGCTGGATCTTAAAGAAGCATATTTGTAAATAAGTTTGGTCGAAGACACACAGACACATCGAAATAAGTGTCCAAGGAATAGAAAAGCAACTGGAATCACTCAATAGAGGAAAGTCCACTGGACCTGACGGGATACCAATTCGATTCTACACAGAGTACGCGAAAGAACTTGCCCCCCTTCTAACAGCCGTGTACCGCAAGTCTCTAGAGGAACGGAGGGTTCCAAATGATTGGAAAAGAGCACAGATAGTCCCAGTCTTCAAGAAGGGTCGTCGAGCAGATGCGCAAAACTATAGACCTATATCTCTTACGTCGATCTCTTGTAGAATTTTAGAACATGTTTTTTGCTCGCGTATCATGTCATTTCTGGAAACCCAGAATCTACTATGTAGGAATCAACATGGATTCCGGAAACAGCGATCGTGTGAGACCCAACTCGCCTTATTTGTTCATGAGACCCAGAAAATATTAGATACAGGCTCCCAGGTAGATGCTATTTTTCTTGACTTCCGGAAGGCGTTCGATACAGTTCCGCACTGTCGCCTGATAAACAAAGTAAGAGCCTACGGAATATCAGACCAGCTGTGTGGCTGGATTGAAGAGTTTTTAGCAAACAGAACACAGCATGTTGTTATCAATGGAGAGACGTCTACAGACGTTAAAGTAACCTCTGGCGTGCCACAGGGGAGTGTTATGGGACCATTGCTTTTCACAATATATATAAATGACTTAGTAGATAGTGTCGGAAGTTCCATGCGGCTTTTCGCGGATGATGCTGTAGTATACAGAGAAGTTGCTGCATTAGAAAATTGTAGCGAAATACAGGAAGATCTGCAGCGGATAGGCACTTGGTGCAGGGAGTGGCAACTGACCCTTAACATAGACAAATGTAATGTATTGCGAATACATAGAAAGAAGGATCCTTTATTGTATGATTATATGATAGCGGAACAAACACTGGTAGAAGTTACTTCTGTAAAATATCTGGGAGTATGCGTACGGAACGATTTGAAGTGGAATGATCATATAAAATTAATTGTTGGTAAGGCGGGTACCAGGTTGAGATTCATTGGGAGAGTGCTTAGAAAATGTAGTGCATCAACAAAGGAGGTGGCTTACAAAACACTCGTTCGACCTATACTTGAGTATTGCTCATCAGTGTGGGATCCGTACCATGTCGGGTTGACGGAGGAGATAGAAAAGATCCAAAGAAGAGCGGCGCGTTTCGTCACCGGGTTATTTGGTAACCGTGATAGCGTTACGGAGATGTTTAATAAACTCAAGTGGCAGACTCTGCAAGAGAGGCGCTCTGCATCGCGGTGTAGCTTGCTGTCCAGGTTTCGAGAGGGTGCGTTTCTGGATGAGGTATCGAATATATTGCTTCCCCCTACTTATACCTCCCGAGGAGATCACGAATGTAAAATTAGAGAGATTAGAGCGCGCACGGAGGCTTTCAGACAGTCGTTCTTCCCGCGAACCATACGCGACTGGAACAGGAAAGGGAGGTAATGACAGTGGCACGTAAAGTGCCCTCCGCCACACACCGTTGGGTGGCTTGCGGAGTATCAATGTAGATGTAGATGTAGATGTAGACTTTTATGATGATAAATGACACATTTGGTCTCTACAAAAGGTTACCCTTCGGAATAGCCAGCACAACCAATTTGTCCCAGCTCCGAACGCCGTGAACTACCTGGACGACATAATTGTCTCACTCACAACTCCACAAGAGTATATACAGAATTTGGAGTCTGATTTTAAAATTCTGCAGGCGGCAAATTTGAAATATAACATGAAAAGAGCATCTTCATTCAGCGCGGAGTGCAATACCTTGGTCTGTACTCTTTCCACATGACATCAAGCTGACTGCGCAAGATATTGATGCCATTAAAAGTCTCCCGAATCCCAAGGACGTCAGGCAGGTGTGTTCCGTATTAGGACAAATAAATTATTATAGGAAATGTCCCCCTCATGCAGGTTCCATCAGTGAACCATTTCACAAGTTGTTAGGAGAATGCACCAAATAGAACTGGAGCAGCTAATGCCAGCACTCATTTAACAAACTGAAACAATGTTTGCTTGTCGCCAAATGTCTTACAACATCTGATCCGAGCAAAATCCTCAATTTGCTATGGATGCGCAGTAGTCTGCAGCTGTGGTCTAATGCATGTGTGACTAGTGACGGGTTAACGAACATGTTCATTTACAGATTATGTTGTTTTACGATGTTTGAATACGTGTGCTCGCACTGTGTAAGAACGACACGAATGTATTTAACAGGATGGACAATGACATACGAATGTGTCAGCTTTACTTGGACATGGCTTAAAGCCGTAAAATCACTTGATAATGGTCTAAGGCCGAGATTGCAGTAGTGTGTAATAAAACTTTATAACAGTCACTGGCGTAAAGAGCTTTTTATGACTGTGAATCCCAGCGACAACAAGTGTATTCATTGTATGATACTACCTAAATTTTAGCCCGACTTGAGTTGATTTTCTTATATAAATTACATATTTCTTATCTGTGGATGTTTACAAGAGTTTTGCTTGTAAGATAAATTTTTGCATAAATATATTTTTATTATTATTATTATTATGTGTGATTGGACCCATACGGATCACGCAAAGCTTTTCCGATTCAATTTTTTAATTCTCCAAACTTCTCTCATTCTTTCCCCATGAATTCTCTTTCTTTCCTCAGTCCATTTTGTCCCCTGTCTCTTGCAAACTTCATTCTCGGGTTGTACTTTCCAGCTATTGATTTTTTGCCTGTATACATTTCTGTTTATAACTTCTGAAGAATTTATTTGTGCATTTGCTAGATCTGTTTTGGTTTCTTGTATCCAGGGTATGGTTTTCAATTTTTCAATGTATATTAAAATTTTGTGGGAGAGTCTGGGTGTTGGGAGTCTGTGGATATGACCGTAAAATTTTAGTCTTCTTTTCCGGATGTCTGCGGCGAGGTTAGATAATTTTTCTGTAGTTTTCCGAGACTGTAACCTGTATCCATCTTCCGTTCTTTTTGGGCCAAGAATCTTTCTGATAATTTTGCGTTCCTCTTTCAGGATGCCTTCCAGGTCGCCTTTTCTATGGAGTGTGAGTGTTTCGCTGGCATATAGTGCTTCGGGCTTGATTACTGTATTGTAGTGTCGTATTTTTGAGTGAATGGAGAGACACTTTTTATTACCGAGCGAGGTGGCGCAGTGGTTAGCACACTGGACTCGCATTCGGGAGGACGACGGTTCAATCCCGTCTCCGGCCATCCTGATTTAGGTTTTCCGTGATTTCCCTAAATCGCTTCAGGCAAATGCCGGGATGGTTCCTTTGAAAGGGCACGGCCGATTTCCTTCCCCATCCTTCCCTCACCCGAGCTTGCGCTCCGTCTCTAATGACCTCGTTGTCGACGGGACGTTAAACACTAATATCCTCCTCCTCCACTTTTTATTGTAGATGTTGTGGGTTTTCCAGTATGCTCTTTTTAGTTTTTGCAGTCGAACTTTTTGTGCAGTTTTCTCTCCCCCTGTGGGTTCTAGAACCTCGCCTAAGTATTTAAAGAATGGAACTCTCTCAATCTGTCCATATTTTGTAGTCAGTTTTTGAGTTTCAAATTTTGAGCAGATGAATTTGGTTTTTTGGAAGGAAATTTGTAGCCCAACTTTTTCGGCGCATTCTTTGAGAATGTCTATCTGTTTAATTGCTGTGGTCTCGTTTTCTGCTAGAATGGCCACGTCATCTGCAAATGCCAAGCATGAAATTTTAATACCATCTTTAGATCTTCCTAGTTGTATAGGCTTCCAATAATTTTGATTCTTCAGTTCTTTTTCCCATTCTCGGATGACTTTGTCTAAGACAAGGTTGAAGAGGAGTGGAGACAAGCAGTCACCTTGTCTGACGCCGGTTTTGATCAGGAAGGGCTCTGATATTTCACCCAGGAATTTTATCTTAGAAGTTGTGTTTGTGAGCGTTTCTTTGATAAGGTTTAGGGTTTTCGGATCGAGTCCTAGCTCCTCAAGGATAATAAAGAGAGATTGCCTATCGATTGAATCATAAGCCTTTGCGAAATCAACAAAGGAACAAATGATCGGACTGTTTCTGACTGCTTTGTATTTTAGTGTTGTCTTCAAAATGAAAATTTGTTCTGCACAGGATCGGTGAGGGCGAAAGCCAGCTTGGTATTCACCAATACTGTGTTCGAGTTGTTCTTGTGTTCGTTGAAGAAGACAAGCTGAGAGGATTTTATAAGTGACTTGGAGAAGGGAGATTCCTCGATAGTTGTTTATATCTGCCATGTCTCCCTTTTTATGCAGTGGATGAATTAGGGCACATTTCCAATCTTCTGATAGTTTTTCTGTCTGCCAAATGTCTGTGATGATTTTTATTATTTTTAGTATCGATGTGTTATCATGTATCGATTACACACCATTAAAATTATTAACAACAAATATTCAGGAAACAAATCTACATCATATCTAACACTTTTACTATTCAGTTCCAAATTCAAATACAATATCTATTTCTACTTACATTTTTATTTACTTTACTGTTGATATGAAAATTGTCATAGCAGTAAGTTTCTAATTTTCATAGTTGCAAATTTTGTAACCTTTGTTGTTATCAACTGTGTATAAAAATCTTCACCTTTTATAAATATCTTCCAAAAGTACTATATTAATCAAAAATAGTAAGTAATTTATAAAAGTAATATTTGCCTTAGCTTATTTTGACTCATGGTATGTTCTCGAAGGTTCTGGAACATCTGTGCATTCTATATTATTGCCATTTCGCTGCCAGAGTTGCATTAGAGTTGCAGCAGATCGTTTCCAGATCGTTCTCAGATTGTATTCAAAGTTGATTTAGGTCAGCCTTGTATAGGTCCACCCTGAGGAAATGCCTTTGGAATTGGCGATGAGTTTCGAAGAATTATGTTTGTTTCTCATCTGTTATGTTTTGAAAAAACTATGAAATGTTATATGAGAGGATTAATAAACAGCGATTTCTATCACAAAACTGTTACACTATCATCATGGTCATTCAAAGAACACTGGATTGAGAATGTGGATATTACGTCTTAACATTTTCCTAGTCGTAGAAGCCATCTTGGAAACCTAAGTACAATTTCTAAACTAATATGTAATGTCACCTACCTTTAAGCTAGGAAACACTGCTTATGTAATGACGAACATTGCTTAGCAATGTTATTATGAAGAACAATTTCAGCATTTAAATTTTGGAATAATTAAGGGAGGTCCTCTACAGAACGCCACTCACATCTGAATATTGATTTTGCTGGACCTTTTTGTCGGGAACTGCTGTCTCCCCCCCAGCAACGCTTACTCCAAATTTCCAATGGTGATACAAATGTCATCGATACGTTCAACACCACAATAAAGGCGATGTTTTACTGGTATTTCTCTCATAGTGTGCAGCCACTCCACGTGATGCACAAACTCTAATGGGGAAACTAAATGAAAGACCGCATCGAACTTTAATGTCAATTTTAAAGCCACCCACCCGTCCACATGTCAAGCCTCATTAACAGTCGAAACAAAAACTGTTTAACCTGTATAATCCGGTACTCATTTCAAAGTACAAGTGTGGGAAAAAGACATGGGTAGCAGGCATAGTCATAGAGCAGCTCGGAAACGCTATGTCTTTAAGATTAAATGTTTACATATCATCGCAATCCGCTGTAATAATAAATCGGATCCAGCGCGCTCACTTGCATACAGGCAGAACTCCTAGGATGTTTTCTTTTACAGGATCAGAAGCCCCATATGCAACCGGCCATCTGAGGATCTTACGATGCAATCAGCAGCCGCCCTCCACCAGCCTCTTCAGCAGTGGGCACTGCCACATCCAGCCCATGACGAACGGATGGAAGTAGACGTCATGCCTGCCGCCTCAGATTAGGCTACGGTCATCGACGTGGCAAACGTTTGACCGGCTGCCCCCTCACTACGGCTTTTCGTGAGTTTCCCACAGTCCCAGGGGGAACAACATACGCGAACCCACCACATATGCATACCGACAGCAAGAAAGCAGGACGCTAATAAATGATACTTCATCCTGTCTGCGCCCCCCCCCCCCCCCTACCGCTCCTCCCCCAGGGAGAGATGATGTGTACTGGGGTTAAGGGTACACAATAAATACCGGGAGAAACTACCACGACACGGGCACAATCAGTCACCTGGCGTCTCTCAGTTCCTAGAAGCAGCATCCAGCATCCAGATGGAGCTCACAAATTTGGACCACTTTCTGTTTTTCCGCACCACATCTATCTGCACATCGCACTCGGCTGTCGGTAGTGTGGACAGTCTCCTAAGGAAGCGCTGTCAATCATGGGCTACACTGCTTCAGCCTTTTACTGGCGAACATGATAATGGAAATTCTTCTATCAACAGACAGAAAACACAACGGGCCACGATGCACGCAGCAATATTGCACTCAAAAGTGTCTGCATCGTTATTACCAATTATAGTGTAAACATCTTAGACTGTCTAGAGACAGCAAAGTTATTTAGATTCCATTCTATTATGTATAGGTCATAAAGTGCCACGGAAAAACTGTACCAAAGTTAAATACAAATTTGTAACATACTCTTAATAAATGTTATTGGTCATTTCACACTGTGCTGCCACATTTCTGTTCTAGTGCCACTCTGTCAAAGCAAGTGCTTGCTTAATAACCATCGTTGCAGTTGCCACCTTTAATGAACCATACCACTTATGTAGGCTGCACCCGTGGTCTATAGAAAGCGTCTTTGATAGTAACCTATACGCACTCGGTCCCTGGTTCGAACTCAGCCACTGCTTAAACTTCGAACAAAAATCATCAGGGTGTGGCCAAGCGGTTCTAGGCGCTTCAGTCTGGAACCGCGCGACCGCTACGGTCGCAGGTTCCAATCCTGCCTCGAGCATGGATGTGTGTGATATACTTAGGTTAGTTAGGTTTAAGTAGTTCTAAGTTCTAGGGGACTGATGACCTCAGATGTTAAATCCCATAGTGCTCAGAGCCATTTGAACCATTTTGAATAATCATCAACATTGGCAGCCGAAGACTTCCGGCATAAGAAGTCGCTCTCATTCTGGCACAAGCCGCCAAACAGGGCGGATGAGTGGGTAGGTATGGGAAACTGACCCTAAAGGCGGAAGACCCAGCAATGATCGATAGCATGAGGATTCAGAAGGCGATGGAAACCACTGCATTAAAGACACATAATGTGTTTCCACAGGACATGTGGCCTGAAATTGATAAAATGTCATGATGATCTTTCTATTGGCAAAAGTTTCCGAATTAGTCCCCCATTCGAATCTCTGAAAGGAGACTGCCAAGGGGAAGGTGGCCATTAGAAAAAGATCGAATAATCAACAAAAGGATAACGTTCTATGAGTCGGAGCGTGGAATATCAGAAGTTTGAACGTGGTAGGGAAGCTAGAAAATGTGTAAGGGAAATGATAAGGCCCAGTCAAGATATAAGGGTTTGTGGGGGGGGGGGGCAATAAAGTGCAATGGAAAGATGACAAGGATTTTCGTTAGATGAGTGCAGGGTAATATCAATAGCAGCAGAGAATGGTATAACAGGTGTATGATTAATTATGAATACAAAGGTAGGACAGACTACATCACTGTGAACATTTCAGTGGCATGGTTGTTCTCATCAGAATCGACAGTGAACCATATCGGTAACGAAAGTTCAGGTATACAAGCCGACATCGCAAACTGAAGATGAAGAGACAGAGAAAGTATATGAGGGTACTGAAAGAAATCTA
This sequence comes from Schistocerca serialis cubense, assembly GCF_023864345.2. NCBI lineage: Eukaryota > Metazoa > Arthropoda > Insecta > Orthoptera > Acrididae > Schistocerca > Schistocerca serialis. The sequence continues at coordinate 379,271,846 of NC_064639.1, forward strand.
ATACTCATGGGGGACTGGAATGCGGTTTTAGGGGATGGAGTAGATGAAAGTATTGTGGGAGAATATGGACTTGGTGCTACAAATGAGAGAGCAGAAAGAGTAATTGAGTTCTGCAATAAATTTCAGTGAGTAATAGCGAATACTCCGTTCAACAATCACAACATGCGGAGGTGTTCTAGGTGGAGGCCGGAAGATAAGGAAGATTTCACTTAGATTACATCATGGTCAGACAAAGATTCCGAAATCAGATACTGGATTGTAAGGCGTACCCAGGAGCAGATATAGACCCATATCACACTTAAGTAGTGATGAAGAGTAGGCTGGAATTTAAGAGTCAGCTCGGGAAGTATCAATATGCAAAGAGAAGTTGGGAACGAAAACATAGATACAAAGAAGGTAACTCCGAAGAAACCAGTGGTAACAGAAGAAAATCTTCAGTTGATAGATGAAAGGAAGAAGTACAAAAATGTTCAGGGAAATTCAGGAATACAGAAATACAAATCGCTGAGGAATGAAATAAATAGGAGGTGGAGAGAAGCTAAGACGAAGCGGCCACATGAAACATGTAAAGAAATCGAGAAAGAAACGATTGTCGAAAGCACTGAACAGAATATAGAACATGAGAGCAGCATTCGGTGAAATTAAAAACGATGGTGGTAACTCTAGGAGTACAACTGGAATTCCAGTGTTAAATGCAGAGGAAGAAGCGAATGGGTGGAAAGAATACATTGAAGAACTTTATGAGGAGAAGATTTGTCTGTAGTGATCGAAGCAGAAACAGAAGTTGAGAAGAAGAGATAGGGGACCTAGTATTAGAAACAGAATTTAAAAGCGCTTTGGAAGCCTTAAGATCAAATAAGGAGGAAGGGATAGATAACATTTGATCAGAATTTCTAAAATCATTGGGGGTAAGTGGCGACAAAAAGACTATTCACGTTGGTGTGTAGAATAGTGAGTCTACCGATATACCATCTGGCTATGGGAAAGGTATTATCCACTCAGTTCCGAAGGCTGAGTGAGATGAAACTGGCTGATTGAGAATGTTTTTAACGAGGAACCGCAAAAATTCATTTGCTAGCCAGTTAAGAAAAGGGTGAAAGTGGAAGTATCACAGAAGTTACCCCCTATTAAGCTCTAAAATCAGAATCCGTGCCGAAAGAGACATGAATGTGAAGCCAGATAAGTGGTGTCAGATACATATGTCTACCACATGGTATTGTTGACAGAATATGAGAACGAGGAAAAATTCACGTCAAGTAGCACAGATGTGATTCGAGATCTGGTGGTTTCCTTAAATCTGCAAGAGTCCACTGAAAATTACAATGTATTAGGTAGCGATTTGTATTAACTCATGGACACAGAATCAAACCAGCGATATGAAGTGAGGTCATCGCCAGGTTGTGAAAGTATTATCAAAGGGGCGAAGAGATATAAAGAATTTGAAGGAACAATGAGGAAGAATAATGAGAGAGAGTGTAAACAGACAAATCAATAAGTTAACACTCATTAGAGTCCATCAAAGTCGACAATCGCGATTGGAATTGCAGGATGCAGTTCGGATAGTGATAGTTAATACGTCATCCAGAGGGGTGTAGCTACATGACAGCGATCAGCACAGTGTCCAAGCGCAAGTAAGTGAGCAGTTGAAAATATGGGCAGCGAAAATCAGCAGAGATCAACTAAAGGCAACTATGTTAGTGGTACTTGATGTGTACAAGCAGAACATCAGCAAAGATCAACTACAGGCAACTACGTTAGTGGTACTTGTCGTGTACAAACGGAACAATGCGTGATTAGTGAGGATGAAACAGAACCATAGTTAGAACTGTATACACAGCGCAATCTTATATTTGTTACTGAGACAACCCGACAGACTAATTGATACCGAGATAGATGATGTCAGAATGAAGTGCAAGATGCAGCCAAGGAAATTAGAATGAATGTATAAATTAACATGACGATCTAGCCATGTACTTCGTGGCACATGAGTGCTAACAACTGCAGAGAGATGTCAACATAGAATGTTCATAAAAACAGACAGCCAGCCGTGAACTGTAAACAAGGGAGTATGGCACTGCACACACAAAGCTGTGTGAATGCAGATAAGTGAACGAGAGGAAGAGATTATGTTCATGATTGGTAATTGAAGACTTCGTTCTCTATTTGTAACTAGCAGACATTTTCAAAAACATATACTCTGGTTTTATGATAATGATTTGGGCAGCTGAAACAGATAGTTCATTTTATTAGGAGGGGAGGGAGAAACGAAATGAAAGTTCACAGTTCGTGAGGAGGTGTGATTTAGTACAGTGATTATAAAATGGAGTCAAAATTGCGAAAAAGCACATGCTGTGAAACGGCTACAACATTTTTTAACTTGCTGCAAAAGATGTACAATTTTTTTGGCATCTACACAACGCTGGAAAATTCTACAGACAATTTTCGAAATTGGAAACATGGGTTTAAAGTCTCTCTGCATTACAAGATGGTCAGCTCGAGAAGGTGCCTGCAAAAGCTTAAATGCTCATTGGGATGCAGTCAATAAAGGTCTTAATTGCGTTTCTGAAGATATGGCCCAGTTAGGTATATACACTGCCTGACAAAAGAAGTGAAGCAACTAGGAGGGGAGGGAGAAACGAAATGAAAATTCACAGTTCGTCAGGAGGTGTGATTTAGTACAGTGATTATAAAATGGAGTCAAAATTACAAAAAAGCATGGCATAATAAATTCAATTCTCAGTATGGCCTTGCAACCCCTCTGGCCTGGATGCACACACTGGTTCAATTGGTAAGGGTTCATAAATCCGTTGTATCCTTTCCTACTGGCCCACAACTGCCGTAACTGGCCCATGATATCCCAGATACTACCATGGGGATGGAGTTGATGACGATATGGTCTCAACCATGTTCCATCTGGGACAGATATGTAAATCTTGCTGGCTACAGAAATACCTCACTATCACACAGTTCATAGAAACATGCGCCATGTGTGGACAAACACTGCCCTGCTGAATAATGGCTCCACTCTGTTGCATGAGACATAACACACGATACAGGATCCATGTAACATACCACTTTGCGACGAATTATAAGTAAAATTCTTGGACCAGAAATGCGGAGGTCATATACAGACTGAAATGCCATTAAGCAACAGAACAATTATTAAACCTGGTAGTTGACATCAGAATACGAAGACCGAAACTGAATCAGATCCGTCAAGCATTTCACATAATTAAGTCTCGACGTAAAGTTGTTGCTGCATTTCGTTGCCACTAACTACTTGTATCCAACATCAGCAAGCCTCAAGAAAGGAAACGAATCGTTCATCACAGCTACTGCATCAATTTTTTATGTACTTGTATCTTTCCTGTATCCTGGTTCTGTGACTAAACCCAGAAGGTATGGTTGTGTTTGATCTGAATGTGTGTTTCTCATGGGTGACAGGAAACTGTAGTCTGCTACAACAGTTTTGCCAACTTAGGCTGCTGTAGGCAGAGAAATTTAACTGTATCTTGTATTTTGTTTCTTCTGCCTAGTTGTGCACTACCACACTTCCAAAGTGTGTCCATCAGTAAATGTCCAGTTGTCTGGCAATCTGTCAGCAATAGTAGACAAGGACATAAGTGTTTTGGTAGAAACTCCATAATGGCTTGGTTACAGGTATTGCATATTTTAAATTATGATTGTGTTTAATAATTCTATTTCAATTTCAGAATGTTAGGAGTTAAATTATGGTAGTCAGTTTGGGTCTAATATTACAAATGCACGAATAATTGCAATTTCCATGGGAAGTACTTTGTGTGCAGATAGAATTGGTACCACATCCAGTGGTAGTACAAAGAAAACACGTCCATTTTGAAGGAGTAATATATTAAATTCACCGCCAATGTATCAAGTAAATACTAGTGAAATATTTGCACTTAATGCAAAAACTTGAAATGTTGTGCGTTTGTTAAGCCACGTTGTCACATGGGCCAGTAGTAAATGTTAAGCCTTATGCATTTAGATCTGTACTAAAAATTTGCACTTTCATGGCCTGTTCAGTATTTATGAGGATTTCCAACTTAAAGTTTTCTTTTGTGGTGAAAGAGATGGGTGTCTGTTTTTCAAGTGCTTCTCAGGTTTCACATGAGCACACATTTTCATTAATTAATGAACAGTACTACGTTTTCTACTTCGAAAGAATATCATTATTTGTAACAAAATTTTTATGTTTCCTTAGTTTTCAATTTATGTAATATACGTAATTTTCGTCGTTTGTCACCTGCCCTCGACTGAGGGCCTACTTCTCTATAGAGTACACAGTAGTCTTTCAAAATACTGTTTGCAGTGTATTACCTCATTTTCTCTGGTTATTTAATGAATTAACAATTGTGTAACTATTCTTCTATTTGTACCAATCCCAAGGGTTACCACATACATTTTTCAAACATTCATGGTACAGTGTTGTACTGTGAACATTCGTGGATACCAAGAAGGAAATAGCTTCCCATTGTTTCATTTTATGACCAGTGGGGACCATTCTATTTGTTAGCGAACATGTCTTTTGCTTGTAAAGCCTTTTTAGTGAAAATTTTAAGAAACTCCAATCTTCTATCTTAAAAAACTCCAAAGATCCTTATTGCTTGAATTTAAATTTTGATTCAGTATTATCCATTGCTTAAATTAAATGTTAATTCACTATTACCTGTTGCCTAATTTAAATACTGAATACTTATTCCAATTTATATAACCCACCAACAAATATAAATGTTTCATCGATGACCCTATCCAATATAGTTTTTGCTAAACCTCCCAATTATGAGAAATCATTTATATGGCGACCCTGCCAGAATCTAAGAACACAGTATTAAAATCTTCCAATAAGCAGGCAGAGAAATATCATGTATAATGCATTAATTTTTTCTGGGCTCCAATAATTATATTCGTTTTTGGTGTTGAATGAACGTCATTGCATAGAAGTGTTTCGTGTTATTAGATTTTATGTTGTTGCAATTTTGGGGCATTTTTGTGAGGAGGTTTTTTTGTGCAGGATGAAGTGTTGATAATGATGTATCACTGTATGCACTGAGCATTAGAAAAGATATTCACTTTGTGGGTATAAGATCACATGAGGCTAAGTTGTGTTCAAAGATACAAAGGATAGGACAGTGAGTATAATTTTACATGGTTCAGGTGAAGTCTAAGTGTTATTTCGGTGGTTTTCTGTTGTTATTGGGACTCTGTTGAGGTCAGATGATTTTGTTTAACTGATTTATTTTTTAATTGGTGAGTTGTGATTTTGGCTAACTCCGCCACAACGAATTTATTCGATGTGTTCTCCCACAACAGATCAAAAAGTAGTTCCACGAGTATAGGAAGGTAATGCAGAAGAAACTGTGGGGTATAAACGTGGAATGAGTGCAGTGTGGGAGTTGTGTTACTGGAAAAAGTGTGCATTGGATTTGATGAATGAGGCAGAGAGTACGGGACAGTACTTTTGTTTGGCAAATAGAAATCTGTGACTATTAATCTAGATTTGGAGCCCCATAGTGCTTGAGTAACTGCAGAATTAGATGGTACACAAGTTTTTCCTCAAAATGATGTTAGAGATCTGAATAATGTATCTGGTTGTACAACCATGGCTGGGAATACATAAATCCATGTACACGACTTTCCAGCCACTGGTTCTGCTACCTATGAATGTTTAATTGAGTAGTTCAGTATTTATGTTATTAGTATGAGGGGAACTTTAAGAAAAAAGATGAAGAAACCAAATGGAAATTTAAGTTAAGTGATGAAAATTTACATGGGAGATTAGCTGTTTGTACGCAAAATTTAAACAGGAGATTAACTGAATTAGAAAATCAGCAGGGAATTTGTATGAGGGGAGTCAAGAGGTAGCTGAAAAGCTCATCTATAAAACTGGTGAGATACGATAGTGATTTTCAGAATTTTACCACTCAGATACAGGAAGAGCTAAGATCTGCACAGGTAAGTGACAAGGAGGAACTAGTTAAATTTTTGGAAGGAGTTCAGGTAAATGAAGGAAGAGTACAACATGATTTGGAATATTTAAGAATACGTCAACAGAAAGACAAGGATGAAATTTTAGCTAAAATCAATTTTTGGAACCTCGGGGGTTGGCGACATTCTTAGGAGAAAAGTTTTGAAACAGTGTGTAGGAATTAGCAAACACAGAAAAAAGTGTCAAACAGACATTACTAATTCCGGTGGCAGATACGGACGATGTTAAATCACTTCTAACATTTAGCAAGGGCAATGTGAGATTACAGGGTTTGCATGTGAACTGTATGAATGAATATCAAAAGTGGAGTAAAGATTAGGCAATACAAGGAAGAAAATTTGGTTATAATATGCATCATGGGGACAAACATTGTAAGTCGGGTAATGAAAATGATTTGAACTGTGGTTCAGAGAATTATGATCCTGTGCATGACTTGTATCCTGGTAGAAAGGTTCGAAGACACTCGTCACAGCAGGAAATGGAAGCGTGCAATTACAAACTTTTCTTGTCGGCGTGGAAGTTTGAAAATTTTAGTAACTTCACCAACTGTACCCCTCCAAGGGTACAGTTGAAACATCTTTATTATTCATTTCCTTTCACATGGCCGAGTTTACATGAATCGAATTCTTGCGTGGCTATTTAGAAGGGGAATCTGTATTAGGGATGAGGCCAATTTCTCATGAATGCACAACTTATAGGGAGTTCTACATAGCTTTTCCGTAAGGACTATTATGTTTCAAAATTACAACCAGTCTGGGTTCTCCAGCCCTCTGGCGGAATCGATATGATATGGCGGAATTCATTTCTAAGTTACCAATATCGTCTGGCAGAACTGGTACCTATATACATGACAAAATCACCCATTCACCTTCAACACATATTAGCAGGACACTGTAAAGATGATGCTGAAGCCTTCAAGAGTCTTTTGTATGAGTTAGGATGTGATAGGGGAGAGAGCACAACGTGCTATGAGCAGCATGAATCAGGACCAATACAATGGACCACCACATAACGAGGTCGGAGTCAGTGTCGTTACAAAGGCATAAAAGAACAAGCAGATATGGATGGTTTGAGAGAGAATATCGACGGAATCACAAAAGTAATTGGGGCGATATAATAACTATGAATCAGGGAGAAGTCGATGCATGGAAAGGCTGAATAGGGGAATGTTAATCAGTGTGGAAAGTAAATGAGGAGCAATTATAATAGAACTGCAGTTCCAATTGGGGTAGATATCTGTTCAGGTGACTCACAGAGTAACCATCCTGAAAGCAAACCATCCTCACCACAGCGACTAATGTCTGCGGCAGAAGGTGTGCAGACTGAAGAAGTAGAAGCAGATATACCATGTGGTACTGATTATTTTGGCAGTGAGGACATCAGGCAGATACTTTTGGAGGAAGTAAAGTTCCAACAATAAATCTGGTTACATCTGTCTGTATTGGTTCGATTACTTTATGTTGTGTTTTCGACATGGGCAGTCCCTTTTCAATTATCACATTTTTAAGTGTGAGGATGTGGAGACATGGCCAATCTTACCATTGTGAGAAAGTAGAGTTAAGGGAGCACCTGTTAGAAAGAGCACAGAAGTCAAGAGGTAGACTCAAATATTGTTCAACTGTCAGGGTGTTGAGTTAGAAGTGAAGTTGGTGATCGTTCGATCATTAAATGTGAAAGTGATGCTGAGTATTGTCTCTGTGAATTTCTGTAAGTCAGTGCTAGACTTGGAAGGAGTGTAAGTGACATTGAATGTTAAGTGAATCCTAGAGAAGTTAAGGTTTGAAGACTGCATTTTTAGGGAAGAATTAGAGGTGAGTTGACTCAGACTTTTTGCTGAACCTGAATTGCAAAACTGAGCCTGCAAGAATCGCTAGTGTGTGACTGACTGAAGATTTTTACTGTCTGAACAGTAACAAAATGAATTTATTGCATATGTTGCGAGAGTGTCTTTATGTTGGTGGTGCCTGTATCTGACAATAGGAAGCCTCAAGAAAGGAAACGAGTCGTTGCATTTGTATTTTCCGTACTTGATTCTTCCCTGTATCCTAATCCTGTGGTTAAAACCAGAATGTATTTCAGTTTTTGGTCTTAATGTGTATTTCTTGTGAGTGAAGGGGATCTATAGTCTACTTAACGGTTCTGCCAACATGGAGCACTGTAGGCAGAAAGGCAGAGAAATTAAACTGTGTGTATGGGGCAGGCTGTTCGTCAAGGGCTTATCGTTAAGTAGGCAAGGAATTGTTATTCCTCTCTTGTTAGGACTGCCATATCGCACTTTCAAAGTGTAACCGCTGGTCAACGTCCAGTTGTCCAGCACACTGAAGGCGATAGTATACATGAAAGACATGTTTCGATGACACTGCCATTGTTTGCCTAAAGGTACCAGAATGTTTATGAACAATCTATGATTGAGTTTAATAATTTTGTTTCAGTTTTTGGATGTTAGTGGGAAGTTATGGTAGTCATTTCGTGTTTAAAATTGCACAAAGAATAATAGAAAATTCGGTGGGAAGTATTCTGTGTGCAGGTCAAATTGTTTGCATTGCAGTGGTATCAGAAAGAAACCATGTCTTCTTGAATAGTTAATGCAGTAAATTCACCGCCCTTCTATCAAATAAATTCTGGAGAAATATTTGCACCATTGTTTTAGCGATTTGTGGAAATTTGAAAGTTGTGTGTTTGTTCAGTCACATTCTCATATGGGTCAGTCGTAGAGATTAAGCCTTGTGCTTCTATACAAGGTGATAACTATTGAACTATATGAAATAAAATCGTCATAGCTTCTGAACGGTTTGCGTTAGGACGTTCAAACTGCACGGTTGGTTGCAGGGCATGATGGGAGCTAGTCTGAGCATGTATGAATTGGTTTAACTACGAAGCCCACTTTCGTTTGAACGGGTTCGTCAATAAACAAAATTGGCGCATTTGGGGGACTGATAATCTGCATTTCGCGATCGAGAAGTCTCTCCAGCCTCAGTGGGTGACTATGTGGTGTGCTATGTCCACTCACAGAATAATCACTGAAATATCCCTCGATGGCACAGCGACTACCAAAGGGTAGTCAAGGTTTTGGAAGATGATTTCATCCCCGTTATACAAAGTGACCCTGGTTTCGACTACATGTGGTTCATGCAAGACGAAACTCGACTTCATCGAAGCAGGAGAGTATTTGATGTCCTGGAGGAGCACTTGGGGGACCGCATTCTGGCTCTGAAGTACCCAGAGACCGCTGGCATATTCTCCAGAGCTGAACACGTACAACTCCTTTTTGTGGGGCTATGTTAAAGACAAGGTGTACAGCAATATCCCCAAAACTATTGCCGAGCTGAGAACAGCCATTCAGGAGGTCATCAACAGCATCGATGTTCCGACACTTCAGCAGTTCATGCAGAATTTCGCTATTCGTCTGAACCACGTCATCGCCAATGATGACATGTCGTAACCTAAATCTGTATATATGTAGTGATGTTTACATGTTGAATAAAGTGTGTGTACACTGTAGTTTGCAACTAACTTATGTTTGTTTTCATATAGTTCAATAATTGTCACCCTGTAACTGTAATAAATATATGTGCCTACAGTTCCTGTTCGGTATACATGTGGAATTCTGAAATAAAGTTTTCTTTTGTGATGAAGTAGATCTGTGTTGCTTCTTCACATAACTGTTATGTATGCAACGTGCTTCTCAAGTTTCACATGAGCTCATATTCTCATTAATTAATCAGTAGTACTCATTTTTCTACTCGAAAGCGTACCTTAAGTGTGAAAAAAATTATCCATTTTCTTAGTTTTCAATTTAATGTATTTTTCATGGGTTGCCACCTGTCCATGATTGAAGTCCCACTCGTCTGCCGAATATTCAGTAGTCTTTGAAGATACTGTTTCCAATAGAGAACGTCATTTGATACGATGGAATAAACATGTGACTGTTCTCATTGAGTACTGACCCACAAGTTATCTCATGCATTTTCCAAACCTTCTTGATACTGTTAACATCCATACATATAAAAAAAGGTGTAGCTTCCCTGCATTAATGTACTATTGATTTATTATGTCCCAAGTTGGGACCAATCTGTTTGTCAATGTGTGTGTCTCGTATCCATCAACATCAGTTTTTGCTTGTTAATAAATTGGTTTAGAGGAAAATATTAAGATCCTCAGAGCACCCTTTGAACAAACCTTCACAGATCCTTATTTAAATTCATGAGCTGTGACTCTGTGTTATTTGTTGCAGAAATTTAAATATTGATTCAATATTATCGATTGTTTAAATTAAATGTTTACTCAGTGTTAGGCATTGCCTGATTTAAATACTGAATACTTCTTCCCAGTTAGCATACTGTTTCATTTGCATAAACCCACCAGCAATCATAAACATTTCACATAATTACCCCAATCAAGGTAGTTTTTACTAATCCTTTCATAGTTTGCAGAACAGTTTTTAAATTAGCAGGAACCAAGTGGTCTTAATAAAGTGTTAAACAGCCCCAAGAAAGAGAATTAGAATATGGAATATCAGAAAAGTGAATTTAAAAGCACTGCATAAATCATTTGGTTCCATATGGAAATAATAATAGTAATAACTGGAAAAACGATTAATCATTCTTTCCATGCACTGTTTGGGAACAGAATAGGAAGAAAGGATGAAAGGATTCTCAAGGCACATTCCACCACACTAAAAGCTGATTATAGGTGAAGATTTATTACTAGCTTTCAGAAAGTTATCAATGTCACCTTCCCTACCTGCTTGTCACTCACGTGTACAAGCATGTATGGAGAATAGCATTCAGTTATCTAAAACCTGTTTGGCCTTGGTGGAGCGGTTTAATTTGACCAATGTAAGGAAAACTAAGACTTGTACTAAACCGTTCTCAGTTCACGAGTGTAAAGCAACCGCATGATGCTAATTTGTCAAAGTTGTACTTCTATGGTCAGGGTACAGGACACTCTGCCAATATTCGAATGGGAAGAAATATGTAGATTAAAAATTTACATACTAAAAACGTTCTCAGATATTCATAACAGGAAATATTAACTAGTTTCCAAGCACAGCTGGCAGTGCAAATATAGGATTAAAGCAAACCCACCTCCTGGGATTCAACATTAGTTACTCTGCTTCAAGACATAGAATAGAAATATAATGGAATGAGTATTCCATTTTGCGTATGTTGTCAACATTAAGCTAGACTTGTCACGTGATCTTGGAACAATGTTGTTTTTGGTCGTCACATCACGACAAAATATTCCACAAAGCATTTCAAATGGTGGCATTCACACAGATCTTCAACGTGCTGTCACGCCACGTCACGTTAAGCACGTGTACGTTTCTCGGAAAAACGTTTTGATGGTATCATTGCCTGCTAACGTCGTAAATTAACCTTTTCGCTGCACTCACTTATAGTAGCGGAATTTGTTGTTTTAAGTCTTCTTAATCTTTATTATTACACTTGATTTTCGTGGCAAACTGCAAATGTTCCATGAGGCCTTGGATTTTTTCCACTATATGTTCGTGTAAAAAGGAGGTCAGATACTTGAAAACGAAAAATTATTTAGGTTTTACAATAACAGAACAGCTGACACCCACAATGTATATAAATAAGAACGTAAGTTGACAAAGCAATTTCCATTACACAGCATTTTATATAAAAGGGTCTGATTCAATGAATAGAATAGAGTTGTTTATGACGTTATTAGTTATGCAGGCAAAAAGTGGATGGGGTAAACAGCCATCATTTACTTCGTTATAGCTATTGTTGGATGTGTTTGTGTGCATATATTTCCCCTAGCAAATAAATTTCGATGTTTTGAAATGTGCTTCACTTCCCATATCTTTAACAAACAAAACTGATGAAGAACATGTGTTATGAAGTTTGATTTAGCCATTAATAATCTTTGTCGTTGTTAGTTCCTCAATTCCAATACTATATTATGACATGGACTACACAGACAGACATGACACAACATGACAGACACCGCAAATACACACTGTCTTGAAGGTGCCATGGAGTGTTGCCCGTTCATTTTGCTCATCGAAGTTAAGAACCCAGTTTATTACAGTTATAAAATGCAAATTATTATGGTGTCTACAGAGTGTTTATACCAAATTCACAGCACTTAAGAAGGGAATCTGTCTGTACTAGCGATATGACGACATTGAAAGTTTCTAGGACATGTTACAGGTAAACCCACTCCATCCTGAGATCACATGACTATGGTAGCAATGTATGTTGATAATAGAAAATCAGTTCTGTTCATCTGAACTCCAGAGAAATTTATACTCTATGTTTCAAACATCTATACACTGTCTGCACCTGAAAGACTAGTTCTACATCAGTTACTCAAAAACCACTTTGTGTAGTTTGAATGTTAAAAGTCTTCCCTTACACAAATCACCACTACAAATTCAACAGCTTGATTTATATATTGTTCTGAAAATTTTTCCTTTTTCCTTTTATGTACTAATCAAATACTTACTTCTATCATTTGTAGAAATGGATTGAGACCCTTGTTGGACCTCACAAGTTACTTAAGATATTGCAGACTGTTTTGTGTTCTCCACATGAACATGAACTTCTCCAACATAGAAACGAAAGAAGACAGTAAATTACGAAACATAATGTGTATGGCCGCAATTTCTGTAAGTTTATACTGCCCTAGACGTATCTTGTTTTACGGTTGCATGCTTTCAACTGATGTCAATGAAATCAGTATAAGCCAAATGAGATAAGCGCAATTTATATGTAATTATTCTCTGTACATGTATTTATGGGCCATATATTTCTTCCTGTTCGAGTATCATGGCATGTAATACTCCATGAAAGTACAGCTTGGAAAATGGCCCCATCGTGCAACAATCGTCTTACACTCATGAGCTGAGAACAGTTTGGTACAACTGTAAATTGTAAAATTTTCATGGCCCGAAATGTTTCAATGTTATTTTATATATATATATATATATATATATATATATATATATATATATATATATATATATATATATATATATATATATATATATATATATATATATATAATGTGTGTGTGTGTGTGTATGTGTATATATATGTATGTATGTCTGTATGAATAAAATATGTATGATAAAATATTCCAGGCCGTTATGCTGTGGTCAAACAGATTTCAGCTGAAAATCGAAAGTTTCATCCCCGTCTGCACAGGACTTTTTCAAGGGGGATCATAGCGTCTTTCGATGTCTGATTCACACCCTGGTTTGATACTGACTACAGCAAGATTCTGCTTCCATGTGCTTCCGCGCAATGGTGTGACGTCACATGTTTTGAATACATCAGTGGAATTGGCCCTTGTCGACTGCTGTCGTCTGCTGTTGCTCTCACCCCATGGTAGAACACTGGTATACATCTCACCAGTCTTCTACCATGGTAAGACAGCAACTGTGGATGATGACAGTCAACAAAGGGCAATTGTGCTCAAGCATTTCAAACATGTGACATGACGCAAATGTGCGGAAGCACACAGAAATGGAATTTTGCTGTACTCAGTAATGAAGCAGGGTGTGAATCAGACCTTCAAAGAAGTTACGATCCCCCATGAAAAAGTCCTCCTCAGATGGAGACGAAACATTGTGTTTTAATGTGAAATCCATTCGACCACTGCATAATAGCCGGAGAAATTTTATTATCTGTGAGTTAGGTCACATCTTATAAATCTGTTACAGAACATATAAATGTAGATATTGATTCAAATGCAGATTGATGATTTGAACCATATAACGTCTCACTACAATGTGTTGAGAAATATTTTGTTTGACATTTGAAATTTGAGGTACCTCTAGGCTCCTAGAATTACCCTTAGCCCATACAACAAAACTGCCATTAGAGTCAGTGTACAATATTACGTCACTTTCAGTCCAATATGCTGAAGCCGACTCTTTTGATTCACTATTATCGCACGACAGACACATCAAAGAGTCAAAACTCTCAACTAAAGTGATTCACTCGCTCCATTTTCTAGCTTTATACCATCCTATAGCGTCCTCTGTGTTACTTGATTTCTCAGTTTAGTTTTTGGTCGATTATTCTTCCTGTTACCACAGCTGTGGGCGCCATTTTTCTGCGAATCGTCCAAATTTAAATTTGTGTTCGCATTCTAATTATTTGTACATTGTATTCTCTGAGGCAGAGTTTGGGAAACAGTCTTGTATTTGTCTGTATGACTGTGGGAAACACACAAGATGTACCAGTTGGAACAGTCGTTAACTTTCGATCTGGATTCAATCTGGGTGTCCCTCTGTTGCAAGCCAGTGTGGTGTGCGTTAACACAAGCATTACCAAAGTATTTTTAATACTGATTATTAGCAAGGGACGTGTACTTTATTGCTGTTGTTGTTGTTGTTGTTGTTGTGGTCTTCAGTCCTGAGAATGGTTTGACGCAGCTCTCCATGCTACTCTATCCTGTGCAAGTTTCTTCATCTCCCAGTACCTACTGCAACCTACATCCTTCTGAATCTGCTTAGTGTATTCATCTCTTGGCCTCCCTCTACGATTTTTACCCTCCACGCTGCCCTCCAATACTAAATTGGTGATCCCTTGATGTCTCAGAACATGTCCTACCAACCGATCCCTTCTTCTGGTCAAGTTGTGCCACAAACTTCTCTTCTCCCCAATCCTATTCAATACTTCCTCATTAGTTATGTGATCTACCCATCTAATCTTCAGCATTCTTCTGTAGCACCACATTTCGAAAGCTTCTGTTCTCTTCTTGTCCAAACTATTTATCGTCCATGTTTCACTTCCACATACAAATACTTTCAGAAAAGACTTCCTTACACTTAAATCTATACTCGATGTTAACAAATTTCTCTTCTTCAGAAACGCTTTCCTTGCCATTGCCAGTCTACATTTTATATCCTCTCTACTTCGACCATCATCAGTTATTTTGCTCCCCAAATAGCAAAACTCCTTTACTACTTTAAATGTCTCATTTCCTAATCTAATTCCCTCAGCGTCACCCAACTTAATTCTACCACATTCCATTATCCTCGTTTTGCTTTTGTTAATGTTCATCTTATATACTCCTCTCAAGACACTGTCCATTCCATTCAACTGCTCTTCCAAGTCCTTTGCTGTCTCTGACAGAATTACAATGTCATCGGCGAACCTCAAAGTTTTTATTTCTTCTCCATGGATTTTAATACCTACTCCGAATTTTTCTTT
The DNA here is from genome assembly GCF_023864345.2 of Schistocerca serialis cubense. NCBI lineage: Eukaryota > Metazoa > Arthropoda > Insecta > Orthoptera > Acrididae > Schistocerca > Schistocerca serialis. Next base: position 379,287,044 of record NC_064639.1, read on the forward strand.
TGTTTCCTTTACTGTTTGCTCAATATACAGATTGAATAACATCGGGGTGAGGCTACAACCCTGTCTTACTCCCTTCCCAACCACTGCTTCCCTTTCATGCCCCTCGACTCTTACAACTGCTATCTGGTTTCTGTACAAATTGTAAATAGCCTTTCGCTCCCTGTATTTTACCCCTGCCACCTTTAGAATTTGAAAGAGAGTATTCCAGTCAACATTGTCAAAAGCTTTCTGTGAGTCTACAAATGCTAGAAACGTAGGTTTGCCATTCCTTAATCTTTCTTCTAAGATAAGTCGTAAGGTCAGTATTGCCTCACGTGTTCCAGTATTTCTACGAAATCCAAACTGATCTTCCCCGAGGTTGGCTTCTACTAGTTTTTCCATTCGTCTGTAAAGAATTCGTGTTAGTATTTTGCAGCTGTGGCTTATTAAACTGATTGTTCGGTAATTTTCACATTGCTATTGTTTTGCTTTATTGCTATTGTAAAAAAATTGAAAGGCTAACTTCTTTAACTGTTTTTTACTTTTGCTGACAACATATTTCTTGAAGATTTACTGATATGTAAGTTGGGTCCAGGCCCAGAAAATATCTTTTAGTAACATCTTTGCAATATCAACACATTTTCAATAGTGTATACTACCAATGACAGAAGGAAGGGGTACTTTATGATAACCACAACACATAAAAAATTACACACTTTGTTAACACTTGTTGACTTTATGAACAGTGTACTTTTTAAAGAGTTAGTGATGTGTTGCTTGGTTCCAGAATGTGAAAAAAATTGAATATGGCATTGGTTGTGAAAAGTCCCAGTAAAACCTTATTACGACCTAAATTAGACATAAATTTCTGAATTAAGTTTAACTGAGGAAATGCAACACAGCTATAGAATTTGGCAGCGGAATTAGTTAGAAACAGTAAATACTTTTTCAAAATTTTTGAAATATAGAGTAGACAACTAGATTACTGCCACCCCCATCCCCTAGTTGATATTTCTAGGACTAATGTTTATGAGTAGGTCAATTAATGCAATTCGCTCTTGAAGTTATTCTTCATTTTGGGCTCTTACCACAATAATTAAAATGAATTTCCATACAAGTTCCCAGGGGTAAGTTTTATGCATTTGGCATTGTAACAAAGGTATTTTATTTTCATTATTCTATACAATCATATCTAATGAAATTCGTAGGACAGAATTAAAACAGACTGGCTACAGTTGATTCACAATAGCCTGAATGTGGGCTATTTCCTTGATGTCTAGACATCAATAATAGATTTGCTGCCCAGTTATTCATGTTCATTTGTTTCATCATTAATCTATTGATGAAAAAAGCTTGAACCATTTATAAATTTATGATCTAGGCTAAGATGCATATTACTATTGCAATTTCTTTAACTTCCTTTCTCTTCAGATAAAATGTAATATTTTACAGGGAAAAGTGTAGAACATGCTACGTGCCATACTTTTATCAACGAAATCGAGGCAAGTCCCAACGAAACAATTTCGAGCTTTTCTGGTACCACACTCAGTTGTGGTTCCAGTTGCCTGAGTCTGCAGTTGTGTGTATGAGTTACGTTTGCATGTGTGTGTGTGTGTGTCTATTGTTGACAAAGGCCTATGGCTGAAAGCTTTAAGTGTGAAAGTGTTTTTGTTGTGCCTAACTGCGACTCAGCATCTCCACTATATGGTGAGCAGCAACTTTCCTTCTCACAATATTGTTGCATTCCATCCAGGATTTTCCATTTCTTGATACAATATTAATTTGTTTTAATCACGAGATCTATCTGGAATCTGAGATCGTTTACTTTTTCTTAAGCACAGCCGCTTCTGGAAAAAGTATCTGTAAGGGGTGAAACTGAAGCACTGTAAGCAGGTAAGTATTCAACGAACCAATAAAAACTGCCAACATTTGCTATAAGGAGTTTTAGCTATTTTTTATACCTGCGCGGCGACGAACGAATTAATTGTACCATCATTACTATAGAATAATCCGCAATGTCTCAAGCAACAAATGAATAATGCATCCAATTTATATTTTTTAATACAAGACAACTTTTGTAAATTATTCATTAAATTTACTTGTTTTACATACATTACTCTTTAACATCAGTGTTTATATAACACGCCTCAGTTTTCTCATCTCATATTGTTTCTTAAAAGCATGCCAGAAACATGGCATTTGTGCCTACTATTTTATTATTTTCATAATATTGCTCTTCTCCCACTATTGCTTCATCATTTTGTTTGAAATTACAATCTGAGTTACCGCTGCTCTGAAGGTAGTGTTTCTAATTGGTTTTTATTTCCGCTTAATTTGTTATACATATTTTTCTTCTGGTTAATGAGTGACACAATTTAAGTGTGAAGCACTGTATAATGTAGAGTGTTAAACAGTAAATACATTAATGGTTCCTAGTTGGGCCCGAGTACAGCGTGTGCATTTTTCTTGGAGTTCTGGTCCCCAGTTGTGAGTAGACTTAAATCAGAACGTCACAAGCCGTTATTAGTTTTTTTCTTGAGTCGCTGCCATGCATAATCACTTACTAGCGTCTCCACAGCTGTTGATATGTAGAACCAGTGTGATTCACCTGCTCATTACAAGCAGATCTAATATCAAGCAAGAAGAGCTGTATCATTTCGAACACAAATTCATTTCTGGAAAATTGCTGTGCTAAAACCAAAAAATACAAATTATGTATTCCATACCATGCGATAATAGTTTAGTGCCATTTGTTAACTATTACATATGTGTCCAACTAGCTAAGATAGTGACAATGTACAACGATAGCTGCTGTTCTAGTAGTAGAACAGGATGTACATCATCAGTGGATGAAGAAACATCGACTTGAGTGTGGCTTTTGAGTACTATACGCTTTGTTTGTCTGTTTATCATTGAGATTTTCTGCAACATTATTTCGATCGTTACAAACGAATTAATTACCAGATACGCAGAAAATTACTGTTGCATTAAAACTAGCAAACGTTGGAGGTCGGAATAAGTTATTTTACACGTCTGTCCCTCTATTTGAAATGGATTGTTGTGATGCATAAAATTCTGGGGTCAATTCTAGTGTCCGATACCACTCTTCGGCTTTGACCAATGACGTAATGTGCGATGTTATTTTGTTTGTGCCGCAGATTGCTGTCGATGAACGTTAAATGAGTTCTCTGGATTTCCTCGTTACGCGCGTATATTAAGAATTCGATGTAGATTGTTTTGTTTTCAACTCGTAATTTGTTTCCGACATGTTTTGTTAATGGAAGTAGTCGTGATTTATAAGTAGTCGAGATTTATAAGGTCTTGATTTCTGACGCTGTTCGTTATGGATGAGTCAGTTGTTTTTACTGCGAAAATTCTGCTTCAGAAAATGAGTGACCGTAAATCAACTATAAAATTTTTGCAATCATTGGGCGTCATTGCTAAATTTTGCAAGTGCAGTGTCTGTGGAAATTATATGGTTTTGATGAAGGTTGCGTCATCACGAACTTCTGACGAATTCATGTGGAGGTGCAAAAAAAATAACATATAGAGATCCATACGCAGGGGGACGTGGTTTGAAAGATCGAGGCTGAATGTAGAAGTAATTGTCATGCAAACCTACTATTTTTGCTATGAATATTCTTGAAAATCTGCCATGCATGAAACAGGGGTTTCGTGTGGCACTTTAGTCAACTGGTTCTCGTTTTGTAGAGAAGTCTGCGGAGAATTTATAGAGTATAGGGGGTCATTTGGGGGGGGGGGAGGGTTTGTAGTTGAAGTAGATAAATCACATTTTGGAAAGAGAAAGTACGAAAGGGGGCACGAAGTTGTTGGAGGACGGAATAAGTTATTTTACACATCTGTCCCTCTATTTGAAATGGATTGTTGTGCTGCATAAAATTCTGTTCAAACCGACAGTTAGCAGCACCGATGCCAACTTTCAGCTGCAATGCGGAAACGGCTGTGGACGAAAACGATAGCCTATAGAGCTACGACAAAATTAAGGCGTTGCCATAGAGACGTTTAAAACATCGCGTTAGTGATTAGTTGAGGTAGGCGGGCATATCTACAGCGCCCAGCTCCCTGCAACTGTCAGGTATAACCTACGTCGACTCAACTACAGTTTTCATTCGCTTTCCACGTAAACCACGAGTGGCATTGCATAACGGTTCTAGCCAAACGGACACATGTTGCTTCCTAACACCGTAACGGTTCTCAGGACAAGTGTAGCATCAGCAGAAATGTAACGGGCTGCGTGTTATTTTCGAATGTTGACTGCTAGTAAATGTTGAAATGCAGGACAAGCTGCGAAGTGGTGGCCAATGCAGCAAGTATGTTGTAACTGCTTTTGTGATTTGTCATTTATAACTAGTTACATTACAAAGTCACAACAGATGAACGATAAAAGAAGCACAGCAAGAATATTTGTTCGACTACTATCACTATGTGATCGCTGATTAGATTGGGCACTCCATCAGAAAACAGCTAAGGCAGAGGCAGTTGCATGGTAATCGAGTATGTATTTAAATATCAAAATTTATGAACTCTTGAAATAAATCTATATTTATCCTTTACCTATATATAGAAATTCGTGGAGAAATTGTATGTGTGCACTTTTACTGCAGTTGTACATCTGAACCACTTCATAGTTTACACGCCTCATGAACTGCTATAATTATCACAGCCGAAGTACTGTAAAATCGAGCAAATTCGTGACTCAGGTATACCTTTGTGACAATAGCACTCACAGCCATTTTCTACATCTACATCTACATCCATACTCCGCAAGCCACCTGACGGTGTGTGGCGGAGGGTCATATCCTGTAACTCAGGTCAACATTCAACATATAGCTCTTCTGCAGTGTGATCATACTTACTGGAAGCTACTAATACGTGCATCACACTTGAGCTGGTCACAAAGCCATTTTGTTTGCATGTGGGAAAACGTGTCGGCGGATTTCCTGGAAACATTCTGTTGTTGCTGACAACTTTGAAGAACTGACTAACTGAAGGTAAGTTGATATAAGTTTTAAGTGCATACCATTATGTATAATAGCTAAATTTTATTAAAAACATTCTTCGTTGATGATAGCGCAAATACCTGCAGAAACAAGTGCAAAAATTGAAACTGTAGAATAAAGTCTCATTAATGAAATCAGGGACATTTTCTGAATGGTTAAGTAAAAAGAAAAAGATTTATTTCGCATTATAACTTTGTATCTAAATATAACATACAGCTGCTCAGAATATTGTGTTGACTGTTTCATAGCTTTGTTTTTTTCTCATCTCACTGAACGTTTAAGTAACTGTCTAACAGTTTGACAAAATAGCCTTTGTTTCATCATGTTGCTTAAACGTAAGGTTGTGACCTATTTTTTTCACACGTGTGGCTCCAATGAACAGATACGTAAATAAACACCAAACAGTATTACAATGCCTAATATGGTGTAGCAAAACCGTTGGCAATCAAAACAGCTTCCAGTCAGCTCGGATTGGATAAATACAGCCCCTGTGTGGTTTTCAAGGGAAACTGACGTGGTGTGCCTAAAAAGTTCGACGAATGGTGTCATATCTGAACGGCAACTTGGCGCATGTTTGCGTGCATGCACATGGGTCTTCAGAGATTTGAGGAGAATCGATACACGGCATGCACTGTATGTGACTGGCTGTATAAACAGACTGTGACCAGTTGAACGTAGTGTGAGAGGAGGAAGTGTCGCAGCGCAGTGTAAACATCAAGTTCTGCTATAAATTGGGGAAGACTGCAACGGAGACACATGGAATGCTGGTGCAGGTGTACGGGAGGGAAGCCGTGAGCAGAAAATGTGTTTACAAAGTTCGATCCGGAATCAAAACGGCAATCGATGTCATGGTGTTCACAGTCTTCCCCGCGACAAAAAAAAAAAAAAAAAAAAAAAAAAAAAAAAAAAAAAAAAAAAAATAGTTGTCTGCAAAAATCCAAGTTAAAAACACTGTTGATCGTGTTCTTCGACGACAATGGCATCGTCTACAAGGAATTTGTTCCTGCTGGTCAAACCATTAATGCTGCATTTTAACAGTCCGTTTTGAGCCGATTACTACAGCGTAACCGACGGGTTCGGCCAGAGTTGCACAGGACTGGAAAATGGATGCTGGTCCATGACAATGCTCCTGCACACTACGCGATCCGTGTGCGCCAATTCCTGGCGCAGATGACGGGAACTGTTCTTGAACACCCTATGTACTCCCCTGATCTGGTTCTTGTGGACTTCCTGTTTCTCCACTTGAAGGCGGCCATGAAAGGTGAACGTTGTGCAGTCGTGAATGCCATTAAAGATCGTATGACAGTCGTTCTGCGATCGATTCCACAGGAGACCTTTGCTGATAGTTTAGTTCAAAAATGGTTCAAATGGCTCTGAGCACTATGGGACTTAACAGCTGTGGTCATCAGTCCCCTAGAACTTAGAACTACTTAAACCTAACTAACCTAAGGACATCACACACATCCATGCCCGAGGCAGGATTCGAATCTGCGACCGTAGCGGTCACGTGGTTCCAGACTGAAGCGCCTAGAACTGCACGGCCACACCGGCCGGCTGCTGATAGTTTCCAGGAGCTGTATGAACGTTGTTAAAAGTGTGTTGTAGCGGGTGGCGACTATTTTAAAGGGCAATAAAGAACATTTGTTTGTATATTTTGTTTTCTTTGTTGTCTGATAGCATTCGCTGAACTTTTTAGACACATCACGTATACCATTCATCTTGCTAAATAATGCCAAGTTTAGTTAACGATGATAGAGGTGGATGGCGATTTTGCATCATTCTCACCAAAGTAGACCACAATGGCTCAATAATATTGAGATCCCACACGGCTGCTTGCCGCTAAGGGCGGTACGGCGTCGTGTGCGGGGGTCGTGGGCCCCTTTCCGTTTTCTTTCTTTTGAAGATATGCGTCGGCCACTTGTAGAACGCGCAGGCCACAGGAAACAAACCCTAGCCTCGAAACTTCCTGGCAGATTAAAACTGTGTGCCGGACCGAGACCCTATCTCGGGACCTTTGCCTTTCGCGGGCAAGTGCTCTACCATCTGAGCTACCTAAGCACGACTCACGACCCGTCCTCACAGCTTTACTTCTGCCAGTACCTCGTCCCCTACCTTCCAAACTTCACAGAAGCTCTCCTGCGAACCTTGCAGAACTAGCACTCCTAAAAGAAAGGATATTGCTGAGACATGGCTTAGTCACAGATGGTACAGCACTTGCCTGCGAAAGGCAACGGTCCCGAGTTCGAGTCTCGGTCTAGCACACAGTTTTAATCTGCCAGAAAGTTTCATATGAGCGCACACTCCGCTGCAGAGTGAAAATCGCATTCTGGAAACATCCCCCAGGCTGTGGCTAAGCCATGTCTCCGCAATATCTTTTCTTTCAGGAGTGCTAGGTCTGCAAGGTTCGCAGGAGAGCTTCTGTAAAGTTTGGAAGGTAGGAGACGAGGTACTGGCGGAAATAAAGCTGTGAGGACGGGTCCTGAGTCGCGCTTGGGTAGCTCAGTTGGTAGAGCACTTGCCCGCGAAAAGCAAAAGTCCCGAGTTCGAGTCTCGGTCCGGTACACAGTTTTAATCTGCCAGGAAGTTTCATATCAGCGCACACTCCGCTGCAGAGTGAAAATTTCATTCTGGAAACCCTAGCCTTGTAGCGGTCGTCTCTGAATTTTTCGAACCCAGTTGGCGGTAGAGCACAAGGTTCGCGTAAAGATGTATGGCATCAGATTGCAGCGTTGAAATGAATGCTTTTTGGAAGTAGGAGAAACTTTCACTTTGTAACTGGAGGCAGGAAAAGACGTGCTACTTTTTCCGAGATTCTCTGTTGGAGCGAATCCACGCGACTGAGCCGCAGTGTATCATAATTTTACGATTGGCGACTGTCACCTTTTGGCGACGAGGAATGCGCAGGACGTAAGCGACCGCCACAAGAGAAGTACTTGCCTGCAGGACGCGTAACAGTCTGGTTCGACTTGCGGATAGAACGGGATAGTGTCCGCATCGGCTAGATCGGGGTAGGACGCAAGAGTGTCCGTATCGAAATCAGTTAGGACGCGAAGGTGGCCTGATCAACTGAGCGTTGTAGTGCGGTAGAGGCTGCCACATCTTGGAGTCTTGCGAAGGTGCTGACGACTACTTACGGTGAGCATAACTCGCAGCACCGGCAGAGAAATGTTCACTTTGATTTCACACATGTGGAATCCAGGAAGATCGCTTGTCTCATTTCCTTTGCAGAGGTAATGTATGTGTCGACTTCTGGATTTTTTATCACAAACTTCCAGTTACTGTTCCGATCGAGAATTATGGGCTTAGATAGTTGTCAGTTATTACTGAGTACAGGGAGAGAGTAAATTCTTAAGACGGCAAGAAGTAATTTGATTGATATTGGAGTGACACTGCTTTCCATTTCATCTTCATGCAAAATTAGGTAGATATAACTATCATAGGTTTTGTTGTCCGCCCCCGGTAGCTGAGTGGCCAGCGCGACAGAACGTAAATCCTAAGGGCATGGGTTCGATTGCCGGCTGGGTCGGAGATTTTCTCCGCTCAGGGACTGGGTGTTGTGTTGTCCTAATCATCATCATTTCATCCCCATCGACATGCAAGTCGTCGAAGTGGCGTCAAATCGAAAGACTTGCACCAGGCGAACGGCCTACCCGACGGGACCATCCTCTTAACGATGTGTTGGACCACTTATGGAACGCAATACAGCTGCAATTCTGCACAGCATGGATTCGAAAAGTACTTGGTAGGTATCCAGAGGTACGTGGCACCAGATGCCTGTGCACAAGTCACGCAGTTCTTGTAAATTACAGGCCGGTGATTTGCCGGCGTGGAGCAGGCGCCCGATAACCTAGAATGTAGGAGGTAGAAATCTCACCACTAAAGATGTTTTAAATATAGCTAAGTGCGTCTGGTCCAAGTAAGACTTTATACGGTCACGAAAGATGGAAAAACGCTCATACTGCTTGTAAAACTGCGACTGTGAAGGACAGGAATCCAAAATATTGCTTTATTGCTTACCTCACGGTATGGGTCCTGGAGTTCTACGGAGACTCCCATTATAACCTGTCACTCACCGAAATCAAGCACCCTAATCATGAGAGGCATGTGGACTCACCGAAATCATGCACCCCAGTGATGAGTGTCGAGGCACTCGCCAATATCAGGCATCCCAATGGGAAAAGAGGACTATTAAATCGACATCATTCTTCCTGGATCACACTAAACATAGCTTCTAACCACACAAATGGGTAAGCATATTGCACTGTTCAATCAAATTTGCAACACTAAAGTAAATTTCGAACACAGATATCAACCGTTAAATCACAAATATTTACATCTACATCGTAAATGAAATGTGGAATCAAATACACCGGTTCTTAAATGTAAAAACAGGCGCGCTTGATGCTTGTCGATTAAACCGCCATGTACCACAAATAGGAAACAATGGTTTGAGTAAACCCTCCGTATTTTTGGCGTAGAATCCGAATATGAAATTAGAATGGGGGGGGGGGGGGGGGTGTCCATTTGAAAATACAAAGTGGAGCTCGCTCACGCACGAGGGATGGTTAGGAGGTGGCCAGTTGTAGCACAGCTCTCCCCTTTACTAATATTAAATTTTCACCTGGAACATGTTTTTGGTACGATGCGTCGTTTTCGAGATATCTAGTTGCCTCGAGATAAAACAGGCAGTCTATATTCAGACGCTATCGTATTACTTTACAACAGCCGATTAAAATCTAGACTGAAGAAATACCCCCAAGCTCGATTTCACAACGCCCTAAGAAACCTAGCTGCAGAAACGAAAAGCAGGTACACAACGAGAAAAGTCTCATGAATTTAGTGGATAACATCAGGAGGAAAATTACATAGAAGGGAAGAGCAAATGAGTGTGAATATACGAGGAGCGTTCGGTAAGAAATGCAACATCTTTTTTCTCGCCCAGTTTGCGGTGAAAAAACAAACAAACAAACAAAACAGGATCTGTTATGGAACATCTTGGGATATTCCCGCTTCAGCCCCTTTATTTTCATGAAGTTTAGATACGCAGCGGCGCTATACGTAGCTTCCGAGGGACCGATGGCTCTTGTAGTCTGGTCCCTTCAATCCCACAAATCAACCAACCGTAGCTTTCGAAATGGCGCCTGTAACGGAGGTGCGTACCATGCAGAGAGTTGTTACTGAGTTTTTCTTTTGGCGTAAAACCAGAGCGTCGCAGATATTCGTGGGCGCTTGCAGAATGTCTACGGAGACCTGCCAGTGAACAAAAGCACGGTGATTCGTTGTGCGAGTCGTCTCTCACCATCACAAGGTCGCGCATACCTGTCCGATCTTCGTACACTGGGCGGCCGTACTCAGCTGCGACTCCTGCAGTGTTGCAACATGTGTGCCGCACGGGATTAGCCGAGCGGTCTGAGGCGCTGCAGTCATCGACTGTGCGGCTGCTCCTGGCGGAGGTTAGAGTCATCCCTCGGGCATGGGTGTGTGTGTTTGTGCTTAGGATAATTTAGGTTAAGTAGTGTGTAAGCTTAGGGACTGATGACCTTAGCAGTTAAGTCCCATAAGATTTCACACACATCTGAATAATTTTTTTTTTTTTTTTCAGCATGTGGACACACTCGCTCGAGGTGATCGTGGGATCACAATCTAACACCTCACTGCAGAACTGAACGTCTTTGTTGGTAGTGCTGACACACCAGTTGGGGTACTAAAAGGTGTGTGTCCACTGTGTACCTCGCTGCCTAACAGACGACCATAAAAGTAACGAAGGACCATCTGTGCGGAATTGCTTGCACGTTACAAGGCTGATCGTGACAATTTTTTGTCCGTCATCATCACAGGCGATGAAATATGGGTTCATCACTTCGAAGAGGAAACAAAGCGGCAATCCTTTGAAGACACCACACCTCCTCATCTCTGAAGAGAAAATTCAAAGCTGCACCCTCACCCAGCAAAGTCACGGCTTCTGGGACCCCGGTGGGGTTGCTCTGCCTGATGTCCTCCCTCGTAGTGCAGAGATCAACTCTTCAATGCATTGTGCTACTCTCCGGAAACTGAAGAAACGACTTCAAAATGGGCGTCGTCGCAGAAATACTAAAGAACTTCTCCTTCATGACAGCACAAAGTCTCACAAAAGTCTGCACGTTAGAGAGGTTACAAAACTTCGTTGGGTTGTTCTTCCTCTTCAGAGGAGACGGGGTGTGGTGCCACTCAAAGGATTGCCGCTTCCGACATTCGTCTGTTTGGTCCAATGAAGGATGCATTCAATGGGAACCAGTACGTAGGTGATGGGGAGGTTATTGATGCAGCAAGACGTTGTCGCCGACGTCGATCATTAGAGTGGTGTCAAGGGGGCATACACACCCTCCCAGAAAGACGGCATAGGGCTGCCGCAAGGAACGGGGATTATGATGAAAAACATATTTTTGTAGTGAAAATAATGGGGAATAATAAGGTACAGTGGAATCCTGAATAAAACCAACCTGCTACAGAAAAAAAATGTGTTGCTTTACTTACTGAAGGCCCTCCGTATTAAGTCAAATGTTCTGTTGTTGAAATTTTTAATTTTCATTTGTTAATCTACATGTTTGGTGAAACACACTGTGCTAGAGTGGTATGCATGGTGCTGAGCTTGCAGGTGCGTTGGCTGTTCCGCAGGTGATTGGGGCGACGGCGCCCTTCACTCAGCCCTGTCAGCAGAGCAGTAGGGGCAGCAAGCGCAGTGGCACGGCTGGCTGGGGGTGACCACCCGTCCGCCGCGCTCCTCACACTGCGTCTCGTTCACCTTCCGGCAGACGTAGCGGCACACTGTGCTGACCTCTGCCGGTGCAGGGGTAGGCGACATCTCTGCCAGCGATGCCAGCATCAGCGCCACTGCGGCTACGACCAGTATCTGCCGAATATCGACAATATGTATGTAGAGTGTGCTGCTTGTGTCTGTAATACCTGGTGGTTATAATTAAAGTGCAGCTGCTCACAGAGATCCAGTGTGGGTTGTAATTATCCTATGGCAGCGAAACTGGTAGATATGCCAGTGCATGAATGCGGATCCGATTACGCTGGGAAAAAAATTAGTTCAAATTTTGGCCACCAGGTGTAAATTTGGTGCTGTGATTGCAAGAAAGACATATAGAAATTATTCCATATGTAATGGATTAGCAACGGGACATGTGCAGGAAACGCCAAACAAGTGAGAAAGGCATAATTTTGATTTCATTATTAACCATTATGGCTTGTTAAATGACAGCATGGATGTCTTAAAATCGTACGAACAGTGTTCAGCGCCAAATTTGCACCTGGTGGCCAGTATTGGAACTAATTTTTGCAGTGTAAATCGGTTCTGCATTAACACATTAGCACATGCACCTAGTTTCGCTGCCATACGATAATTACAGCCAAACTAGGCCTCTGTAAGGAGCTACACTTCAGTTCGACCAGGTAGTACAGATGTGAAAAAAAACACTGATTGAAGTGGAAAGTGTGACCATGAAGCACCTGTCTGATAACTATACAACTTTCTAAAAACCTTTTCTAAACTTTAGATTCGGTTTTGAACTATACTATCAACTGGTCGCTGCAAATCAAAGTACATGTTTACAGAAAGATTACAATATAAACAGATTAAAACTGTGCATCGAACTGGGAGTCAAACCTGGTACTTTCGTCCTTTGCGAGTAAGTGCTCTACCATCTGAGATATCCAAGCATGGCGACGTTTAAAACAAGAACACTTTCCACCGCATAGTGAAAACTCGTTGTGGAAACAAACCCCTAGACTGTGGCAAAGTCATGTCCCCACAATACGTATCCTTTCTTCCAGGAGTGCTAGTCCTGCAATGTATGCAGGAAAACTACTGTAAAGTTTGGAAGGTGGGAGATGAGATACTGACGAAAGTAAAGCTGTAAGGGTGGGTTGTGAGTTGGGTTTGGATAGCACATTCGGCAGAGCAACTGCCTGTGAAAGAAAAAGTTTCCAGATTAGAGCCCCCATCCGGTACGCAGTTTTAATCTACCAGATACACTCTGTTACAGAGCTAAAATTCATTCTGGATACAAAATACAGGTAGTTTCAACGATGATTAAGGATTATTTTACAACGTCTACATAGGTACAATATTTATTATTATTGACTTGACTTGTCAGCTATAGTCAAAATCCATATAAATAAAAATGTAAATGTTCGTTTGTGTACAATCGTTAATCTCTGAAAGTTCTTGACGGATTGCTTTGAAATTTTGAAACAACGTTGCATGCAATGCAGATGTATTTTAGCTATCTATTTCTTTTTTAAAAAATGATATTTTGTAACAACATTTCCCTATTATTAAATTTAAGAATAATTACATATAACATCTGTTCAAGAAATAGGTATATAAAAACACGCATATTCCAATGCAATGTTGTGTCAAAATTTTAAAGCGTTTGGACAAAAACATTCAGAGGTCTGCGATTAGGAAGATCTACATTTTCTGGACAAACACAAAGGTAGTTCTTTGTTTCTTCAGAATCTCAAATCCCCGAATATCCTTCACTGATAGCTTTGAAATTTGTATACAACGTTTCATTCGATCACTCAATTGTTTTTATAGACCTACTGGAACACCATCTGGTATATGTGTAAGATATATGTAATAAGAAGGGCAACTTTATGAAACTGTAAATGTTGGTTTGCTCAAAAACGTTCTTGACGGATTGCTTCGAAATTTTGGCATAACGTTGAAATTTAATACGGGCGTATTTTTAGGTGCCAAATTCTTTACTATATGTAATATATAAAGAGAAACATTGTTACCAAAAATGTCAAAATGTACCTTTCCGATTTATTCCAAATTTTTAGACGTTATTGTAAATAACGTTTAGACACATATACTATATACATTTATAATACATAAATAAATTTATAAAATATACAATAGCGAAAATGTCGTTACCAAACAAGAAACATTAATGGCTTATTGGTTTATGACCAGAATACTACTACAGAAACTGAATTTTCAATAACAATAAACGAGGTGAGAGGGGGTGTGGGAAGAGGAGATGGACAGAGGGGTAGGAGGAAATGGACATAGAAAACGGGAAGGAGGAGATGGGCAGAGATCATGGGGGAGATCGACAAAGAGGGGGGCAGAAGAAGATGGACAGAGAAAGAAAGAGGTGGTGATGGACAGGGAGGGGGAGAGAGAGGGGTCGGGGGGAGGGGGAGAAAGAGATGGCAAGGAGAAAGTGGACAGAGAGAGTGGAAGGGGGAATGGACAGAGAGAGCAGGAAGCAGAAGGAGATGGTCAAAGAAAGAGGTAGGGGAGAGAAGGAGATAAGGACATATATCCAATTCCCATACCTATTAAAAGAGTGTGTTTTCTCTTTTCTTTCTTTTTCGTTTAAGCAGACTGAACCACAGCAAAGCGTGGCTGGGTACAGCTAGTAGGTTGGGAATGATACACCTGGAGAACAGAATGTCTGTACAACCAAATATAATACACCAGTTTGCATATACACCCATTACTATCTCGTGTAAAATAAGAAATGGCCTTGCGTATTTGATGATCATGACCCAAAAAAACAGGAGCATTTGTAGAAAGTGGCTCCTTCAATTTTAGAAGGTTTCATAGTAAACGTTTACTTTTAGTAGAAAGAAAGTGGAGAAAAACAGCAAGTGGCTTTCTTCAGACAGTCGAGAATTGGTTATCCTTGATGCCTATCCGATGTAAGCGGGAAGGAATTGCACCAGGATTGCTACTTATTTGTACCAAGCCTCCCGTTTTCCTGAAATTTTCGAAACTGGAGAAGCTTCTAATTTCTGATCAGACTGGAGTGTAGTGTTGACCTTCGTGGCAGATTCATAGGTACCAGTCCTCTTCCCATTCTTCCTCGGCCAATTTCTGTACCTGTATCTTAAAATCAGAGGATGGTAGAATGACGTTCATTACAGGGCCAGAAACGCTGGCCTCCTTCACCAGCATGTCGATCTTCTCTTTGTAAACCAATCCCACTTGAGCTGGGGTTAGTGGAATGATATTCTCGTACCTTTCCGCGTATTTTGTAGTGATTCTCATACAATTTTCTGTTCTCAAGTATTCATTTTACTATTCTACACTCCTGGAAATTGAAATAAGAACACCGTGAATTCATTGTCCCAGGAAGGGGAAACTTTATTGACACATTCCTGGGGTCAGATACATCACATGATCACACTGACAGAACCACAGGCACATAGACACAGGCAACAGAGCATGCACAATGTCGGCACTAGTACAGTGTATATCCACCTTTCGCAGCAATGCAGGCTGCTATTCTCCCATGGAGACGATCGTAGAGATGCTGGATGTAGTCCTGTGGAACGGCTTGCCATGCCATTTCCACCTGGCGCCTCAGTTGGACCAGCGTTCGTGCTGGACGTGCAGACCGCGTGAGACGACGCTTCATCCAGTCCCAAACATGCTCAATGGGGGACAGATCCGGAGATCTTGCTGGCCAGGGTAGTTGACTTACACCTTCTAGAGCACGTTGGGTGGCACGGGATACATGCGGACGTGCATTGTCCTGTTGGAACAGCAAGTTCCCTTGCCGGTCTAGGAATGGTAGAACGATGGGTTTGATGACGGTTTGGATGTACCGTGCACTATTCAGTGTCCCCTCGACGATCACCAGTGGTGTACGGCCAGTGTAGGAGATCGCTCCCCACACCATGATGCCGGGTGTTGGACCTGTGTGCCTCGGTCGTATGCAGTCCTGATTGTGGCGCTCACCTGCACGGCGCCAAACACGCATACGACCATCATTGGCACCAAGGCAGAAGCGACTCTCATCGCTGAAGACGACACGTCTCCATTCGTCCCTCCATTCACGCCTGTCGCGACACCACTGGAGGCGGGCTGCACGATGTTGGGGCGTGAGCGGAAGACGGCCTAACGGTGTGCGGGACCGTAGCCCAGCTTCATGGAGACGGTTGCGAATGGTCCTCGCCGATACCCCAGGAGCAACAGTGTCCCTAATTTGCTGGGAAGTGGCGGTGCGGTCCCCTACGGCACTGCGTAGGATCCTACGGTCTTGGCGTGCATCTGTGCGTCGCTGCGGTCCGGTCCCAGGTCGACGGGCACGTGCACCTTCCGCCGACCACTGGCGACAACATCGATGTACTGTGGAGACCTCACGCCCCACGTGTTGAGCAATTCGGCGGTACGTCCACCCGGCCTCCCGCATGCCCACTATACGCCCTGGCTCAAAGTCCGTCAACTGCACATACGGTTCACGTCCACGCTGTCGCGGCATGCTACCAGTGTTAAAGACTGCGATGGAGCTCCGTATGCCACGGCAAACTGGCTGACACTGACGGCGGCGGTGCACAAATGCTGCGCAGCTAGCGCCATTCGACGGCCAACACCGCGGTTCCTGGTGTGTCCGCTGTGCCGTGCGTGTGATCATTGCTTGTACAGCCCTCTCGCAGCGTCCGGAGCAAGTATGGTGGGTCTGACACACCGGTGTCAATGTGTTCTTTTTTCCATTTCCAGGAGTGTATTTTGGGTTATCAACAGCTCTGAATTGAGATTGATACCTTCAGTATGTTCTGGAGCCCCCCATGACAACCAAATTAGAGAACCTCTCGAATCGCTAACAATCCCACGGTAAAAATGGAGACAGACGAAGTTGCTTGGAATATTTATGCATGGGAAGAAGAAATACGCACCTTACTATTGAAGTCTCTTGACATCGAAAGCTATCAGTGCACATATGAACATTTAAGAGAAAATAAACACAAACCTAATACAAGAGAGAGCGACATGAAAATAGAATAAATAATGAAAGACACCTTCTAAACTTACAAGAAAATTACCACACATAATTAAAAAAAGGCTGAAAAGAGGCTACTGCTAAATGAATGTGAATGTGACTAACCATTCATTGTTTACACTCTGATCACATAATGGTAATCCTAACAGATGATCATAAATACCATTTCCCTCCCAAGTATATAAATAAAAATGAATAATAATATTAACAATAATAACAATAAACGTTAAAAAATAAAAATATGCTTGTGAAAATAAATAATAAAATAAAAAAGGCACACTCCCACACACACATTAGTTACATCAGC
Organism: Schistocerca serialis cubense; assembly: GCF_023864345.2. Taxonomy (NCBI): domain Eukaryota; kingdom Metazoa; phylum Arthropoda; class Insecta; order Orthoptera; family Acrididae; genus Schistocerca; species Schistocerca serialis. Next base: position 379,304,134 of record NC_064639.1, read on the forward strand.
ATACGAATAGTCAAAGAAAAATAAATTAGAAATATAACCTGAGAAAGTGGGCAACACTTACAGAAGCGACTTGACACAGAAAATGACAGTTACATTGTCATATTTCGAAAACAGTGATCACAAGGAAAACTGCAAGCTTTCAGCCAGTTTGTCACATGAGCGAATGCTGTTTGGCTTACAAATAATGAATTAGACGCTAATCTGTTAGTAGTTTTCCATTTTGTTATAGAAAATTCAATGAAGCTATATTTACGATCGGTAACCTATATGTGCAAACGAAGAAATCGCGTAATATTTCAGCACACCAACTGAAGATGCCTTGTAATTAAAGCGAAACGAGTCTGGATGCAAAACTTAAAAACCTTCTGTGCTACATGCAAAAGGAGTTTTTCTTTTGAACTACCATAATTTACATACAACTGCTATGAAAATGGCCACCACAAGAAACTTGACATATGAACAAAGTGTGATCAATAAATGTTAATGTAAGGACTGAAACTAGAACTGACTGTTAAAGCAATTTTTCCTAAAACTGTGATACTGAATATTGAGATTTTCCAACAGCTCTCTGTACAGTATTCCAAATTGAAATCGAGGGTCGATTGTATGCAGTGAGTCTAATGCTGCCACTAGGAGAGGACCTTACGAGCAAAGCATTATCTTGTGGAGATATTCATCACAAAGCAGGTGTTAAATGATTAAACTTTCATTTCATTCACAAATGACGTCCATCGTCAACATCAGTATGAGGTGTGTCCACCAAGGCCGCGTATCACTCCTGTATTCACTGTCTCACGTTAGTAAACTTTAGTATGTTATCTTGGGGTGTTTTTGCCATACATGAAACATACGCTGTCATCTGGTAAAGGCAGCTGGCTAGAGGTTTGTATGAAAGTGTACATCTTCCCACTGCATTACAGTCATGCTCTGTAAATGACAAACAACTGGACTGGGTATGCCAATCAAGAATCCGTATATCACACAAGGCCTTTATGATGACTGTAGTGTAAGCTCTTGCATTATCCTACTGAAATATATCATCTGGTACTCTGCGCATGAAGAGCTGGGCAACAGGGTTAAGCATTCATGCCTCATACTGGTAAGCATTCAGCCTCCATTCAACAATTATGAAATGAGTTCCGTTGTCATCTAATAGTTCTTCACATTTTGATTCCAGGAGCTGTATAAAAGTCTCAAGATACGTTGCTTCCTTAAGTCCTTCGTTAAACTGTCTACAAACGCGTTGGCGTCGATCTGACCACCACAGATGGGATCGAGAGTCATCGCTGTATATCACAAAATGACAGACTCAATGTCTCAATTGCCCCGGGCTCTACGCCAGGCAAGTCCCGCCTTGTGGTATGACGTCAGCTGTGTACGTCACATGATGAGTCGAAGTCTCAACCTAGCTTCCAGTGGTCTGTTCCTGACTCTTCTTGGTGACACTTTGATTGTAACCTCCGACTGAATTTCAACTGTGATCATCTGTCTATTCTTCCGAGCCAATCGGACAGTCCTTTGATCATCTCATGGTGTAGTCATTCTGCAAGGACCCGAGCCTACTCTTGTAGCCACTCTGTTGTCCTTAGTCAATTTCGTCGCCACTCATTCTGCAGTAATTACGCTGCAGCCAACTGAGTGATTCGAATTATATTAATACCTGCAGCTGCTAACGGGCGTTGATATATATCAACAAGGACAGATGAAAATTTGTGTCCCGCCCGGTACTCGAACTCGGGATCTTCTGTTTACATGGTAGACGCTCTATCCAACTGAGCCACCGAGGGCACAGATGATAGCGCGACTGCAGGAACCATCTCGCGCGCGCCTCCCGCGCGACCCGCATTCTCACCTTGTATGTCCACGCACTACATTCGTAGTGTCGCACCCCAACACACTCATTACTCAAGGAAGACATTCTTACCAAGTCCTGTAAGAGTTCGGGGCATATGTGTGCATCCGGACAGAAGAAGAAGGTCATGTCCGAAAGAACAGACACCATATCCATATACGTATATAGTTCGTTTGTTTTTTGGGAAGGAGACCTGACAGCGAGGTCATCGGTCTCATCGGATTAGGGAAGGATGGGGAAGGAAGTCGCCCGTACCCTTTGAAAGGAACCATCCCGGCATTTGCCTGGAGCGATTTAGGGAAATTACGGAAAACCTAAATCAGGATGGCCGGACGCGGGATTGAACCGTCGTCCTCCCGAATGCGCGTCCAGTGTTATACGTATATACGAGGGCCGTTCAGAAAGTAACCTCCGGTTGATTTAAAAAAATACACCAAGTTAAATAAAAATATTTTAATATATACATCTTACAACTACATCTTTGCACTATTTTTCTACATAGTCTCCATAGCGATTGAGGCACTTATCGTGTCTCTTCACAAGCTTTGAAATTCCTTCTGCATAAAAATCACCCGCTTGTGCCTGGAGCCAGCCTGTGACCGTATCTTTGAGCTCTTCGTCGTCATCAAACCGCTGTGACCCGAGCCATTTCTTCAAATGCATGAAGAGGTGATAATCACTTGGCGCCAGGTCTGGGCTGTAAGGTGGATGGTTGATAACGTCCCACTTGAAGGACTCAAGAAGGGCCCCGTTGTTCTGCGAGCAGAGTGAGGACGGGCGTTATCGTGCAAAAAAACGATACCGGAAGTCAGCATACCACGGCGTTTGTTCTGTATAGCCCGTCGTAACTTTTTTATTGTTTCACAGTACACGTCTTGATTAATGGTCGTACCATGTTCCATGAATTCAACCAACAACACCCCTTTGGCATCCCAAAACACCGTTGCCATCAGTTTTCTGGCAGAAAAATCTTGCGAGGCTTTTCTTGGTTTGGTAGGCGAATTTGAATGTGCCCACATCTTTGATTGTTCTTTTGTCTCAGGGTTCACGTACTTAGTCCAGGTTTCGTCACCGGTCACGATTCTGTTTAACAATGGTTCTCCTTCATCCTCATAACGTGACAGAAAGTCTAACGCAGAGGCCATTCTTTGAGTTTTGTGGTGGTCGGTAAGAATTTTGGGCACCCATCGTACACAGAACTTACGGTAACCCAATCTTGCTGTCACTATCTCGTACAAGAGAGTCTTAGAAATCTGTGGAAAACCAGTAGACAACTCCGACATTGAGAAACGTCGATTTTCACGAACTTTTGCATCAACTGTCTGAACGAGTTCGTCAGTCACCAATGATGGTCTACCACTCCTCTCTTCATCATGAACGTTTTCTCGTCCACTTTTAAATAAACGTACCTATTCACGGACAACTCCTTCACTCATAATTCTTGGTCCGTACACGGCACAAAGCTCATGATGAATAGCTGCTGCAGAATATCCTTTGGCTGTAAAAAACCTTATGACAGCACGCACTTCACATTTGGCGGGGTTTTCTATTGCAGCACACATTTCAAACTGCCACAAAAACTAAACTAGCGCAGGTACGACGTTCACTCGACCACGGCTTGATGCCGACTGACCTGTTGAGTGCGTGAACGCACAGATGGCGTCGCTACTCCCCCCACAACCCGCACTGTGACCAATCGGAGGTTACTTTCTGAACCGCCCTCGTAGTTCTGGCAACACCGGCCGTGACCTTCTTCTTCTGTGCGGATGCACACATATTCGCCGAATTCTTACGGGACTCGGTAAGAATGTCTTCCTCGAGTAATGAGTGAGTTGGGGTGGGACACTACGAATGTAGTGTGTGGACGTACAAGTTGAGAATGCGGGTCTTGCGGAAGGCGTGCACGAGATAGCCCCTGCAGTCACGCTATCCTCTGTGCCCTCGGTGGCTCAGATGGATAGCGCGTCTGCCATGTAAGCAGCAGATCCCGGGTTCGAGTCCCGTTAGGGACACAAATTTTCATCTGTCCCCGTTGCTATATAATAACGCCTGTTAGCAGCTGAAGGTATTAATATAATTCTAATTTCGTTCTAGACGGCTGCAGGTCATGACATGTCCGAAAGAACAACACCATATCCGTATACGAACTGAGTGACTTATTGGTATTATGCACTCTTGTCCTTCTTCTCACTGTTGAACATTTCCCAACGCCTGAAAGATGGCAATAAGCTACACGTGTACGTCCGCTGGTCATGGTGGGTTGTGGTGTCAATGTGCAAAGTTATATTAACGTTAGACACACCAAGCCATCATGTACTCACAACATTATTGATCTTCAAAAATGGCTCTGAGCACTATGGGACTCAACTGCTGTGTTCATCAGTCCCCTAGAACTTAGAACTACTTAAACCTAACTAACCTAAGGACATCACACACATCCATGCCCGAGGCAGGATTCGAACCTGCGACCGTAGCAGTCGCACGGTTCTGGACTGCGCGCCTAGAACCGCGAGACCACCGCGGCCGGCATTATTGATCTTTGGTATCCTTCAACACATATCACAGTCCCAGGCACAGTGTGTCGGGGAGGACACGGAAAACTGTGTAGTCGTTCTCGTAATGCGGAAACGGAGCGATTTACAAGTATCTGACGTCCAAAAGGGCATGATCATTGTCTTTCGGGACAAGGATGGATGCATTTCCGAATCGTCAAAGTTTTGTTCGCATATCACCGTGGTGAAAATATACCGTGCATGGCAGAATGGCGCTATCCCAAACCGGCGCCGAGGCAACTGTGATGTACCACAGGCCATAGATGACAGGGGTGAACGGCGGCTGCAGAGATGTGTACAGGCGAACAGACGTGCATCTGTTGAGTAACTGACCGCCCAGATGAACCAAGGGGCTACCAACAGTGTCTCCTCAACGACTGCTCAGTAAACACTGCTGCGTATGGCCCTGCAGGCACCTGGTTCAGGCATTAATGGTGACTGCTGTTCATGGGCGACGAAGGCTGGAATATGCATGCCAGTACCGCAACTCTCGTTTTATGCTCCAGTGGACAGATGGTAGGTGTTGACACATGTGAAAATTACCGAACTATCAGTTTAATAAGTCACAGCTGCAAAATACTAACGCGAATTCTTTACAGACGAATGGAAAAACTGGTAGAAGCCGACCTCGGGAAGATGAGTTTGGATTCTGTAGAAATGTTGGAACACTTGAGGCAATACTGACCTTACGACTTATCTTAGAAGAAAGATTAAGGGAAGGCAAACCTACGTTTCTAGCATTTGTAGAATTAGAGAACGCTTTTGACAATGTTGACTGGAATACTCTCTTTCAAATTCTAAAGGTGGCAGGGGTAAAATACAAGGAGCGAAAGGCTATTTACAATTTGTACAGAAACCAGACGGCAGTTATAAGAGTCGAGGGGCATGAAAGGGAAGCAGTGGTTGGGAAGGGAGTGATACAGGGTTGTAGCCTCTCCCTGATGTTATTCAATCTGTATATTGAGCGAGCAGTAAGGGAAACAAAAGAAAAATTCGGAGTAGGTATTAAAATCCATGAAGAAGAAATAAAAACTTTGAGGTTCGCCGATGACATTGTAATTGTGTCAGAGGCAGCAAAGGACTTGGAAGAGCAGTTGAACGGAATGGACAGTCTCTTGAAAGGAGGGTATAAGATGAACATCAACAAAAGCAAAACGAGGATAATGGAATGTAGTCGAATTAAGTCGGGTGATGCTGAGGGAATTAGATTAGGAAATGAGACACTTAAAGTAGTAAAGGAGTTTTGCTATTTGGGGAGCAAAATAACTGATGATGGTCGAAGTAGAGAGGATATAAAATGTAGACTGGCAATGGCAAGGAAAGCGTTTCTGAAGAAGAGAAATTTGTCAACATCGAGTATAGATTTAAGTGTCAGGAAGTCGTTTATGAAAGTATTTGTATGGAGTGTAGCCATGTATGGAAGTGGAACATGGACGATAAATAGTTTAGACAAGAAGAGAATAGAAGCTTTCGAAATGTGGTGCTACAGAAGAATACTGAAGATTAGATGGGTAGATCACATAACTAATGAGAAGGTATTGAATAGAATTGGGGAGAAGAGGAATTTGTGGCACAACTTGACAAGAAGAAGGGACCGGTTGGTAGGACATGTTCTGAGGCATCAGGGGATCACAAATTTAGCATTGGAGGGCAGTGTGGAGGGAAAAAAATCGTAGAGGGAGACCAAGAGATGAATACGCTAAGCGGATTCAGAAGGATGTAAGCTGCAGTAAGCACTGGGAGATGAAGAAGCTTGCACAGGATAGAGTAGCATGGAGAGCTGCATCAAACCAGTCTCAGGACTGAAGACCACAACAACAACGGACAGATGGCCGTTGGTGTGTGCGGTGTGAAACGTCTGAAAGCAAACATCCTGCAACAATTGTCGGAAAGATCCAGGCCAGAGGAATGTTTCCATGGCATTCCCTGGGTGAAGACACAGTGGATCAACGAAAGTATGCATTTATCCTAGGGGTCTATGCCCATCCCCACATGCAGTTTGTTTATCCTCGGCACGATGGCATACCAACAGGACAGCGTAGCATGTCACAGCTCGCAGTGTACGTACATGGTTCGAAGAGTACCAATAAGAGCTTATTGTACTCCCCTGGGCAGCAAACTCTCAGGATTTAAACCCGTTCGAGAATCTGTGAGACCATCTCGATCGGACTCTCTGCACCACTGGCCGTGGCACTGGAGTCTGTATTGATCCACATTCCTGTCGGTACCTTCCTACACATCTTGCAGATGGTTATTCAGACTTTTGACAGGTGGTCACAGTAATGTGAGTGGACAATGTATAACTCTTTACATAGCTATTAAAAAGGTATTCTTGTCTTTCGGAATTAAGTTACGCGGTTTTTCGATGAAAAGTAGAATAGGTAGGAGAAAAGAGGAACCAAATGAGGGAGCAAGGACAGTAATTACATGTTAAGAAAAAATGTATTTTCTACTTACTACCGTTTAGCTCTTTGTCGTGCAGATGTGTGCACATCTGGAGAGCAAAAGGTTCTTTGCAATGCACAATGATTCTGTACTATTCCTCATTGCCACAGCACAGATTTTGTGCTTTATAATTCTACACTACACTACTATACATGCGCCAGGAGTCGCAGCAGCTTGTAGGCACGTCAACTGGCACTGACACTACAGCCTGAACTACCAACATTGGTCCATTTGCCACGCAATCAATGAGCCGCCTGATGTTTGCTGCTAGGATTTGCACGTGGCTGCCTATATACGTAAGTTTTCTAGACAACCGTTGGTGATTGACGTCATTGTCATATAGCCCTACTCTCACTTTCGTCAACAGGCAGAAGTGTGTTTATTCTCACTACTAGTACTTTCGTTTACGTCTGACGAAATGGGAAACAAAAGAATAATGTCAAATGTTGCGAAGTACGAGACGGGTGTACTTTTCGAACTCATCGGTGCGAACGCATTTGTTTTTGAAAATAAAAGAACTCACAGCTGCAGTGTAACAGAAGCAATGTTCAATGTGTAGTTTTGGTCATTATTCCTTTCGTCTTTTTCCGTTCAGTTCGGATACCTACGTCATTTGAATATAAAATTCATCAAATACATGCTAATTAACATATCTAAGTGTCATTTTTATGAAAATTCTCGTCTTATTTCTAGAAATATAGGCCCTACCGCACACAAAAATCCAGTTTTCATTGTAAACAAGAATTCGTAACTACCGATCGTTTATGCACTATTGACCATTAAAATTGCTACACCAAGAAGAAATGCAGATGATAAACGGGTATTCATTGCACAAATATATTATACTAGAACTGATTACATTTTTACGCAATTGTCCGCAGCACGTGGTCGTGCGGTAGCGTTCTCGCTTCCCACGCCCGGGTTCGATTCCCGGTGGGGTCAGGGATTTTCTCTGCCTCGTGATGACTAGGTGTTGTGTGATGTCCTTAGGTTAGTTAGGTTTAAGTAGTTCTAAGTTCTAGGGGACTGATGACCATAGATATTAAGTCCCATAGTGCTCAGAGCCATTTGAACCATTTTTTTTTTTTTTTTACGCAATTTGGGTGCATAGATCCTGAGAAATCAGTATCCAGAACAACCACCTCTGGCCGTAATAACGGTCTTGATACGCCTGGGCATTGAGTCAAACAGAGCTTGGATGGCGTCTACAGATACAGCTGCCCATGCAGTTTTAACACGATACCACAGTTCATCAAGAGTAGTGACTGCCGTATTGTAACGAGCCAGTTGCTCGGCCACCATTAAGCAGACGTTCTCAATTGGTGAGAGATCTGGAGAATATGCTGGCCAGGGCAGCAGTCGAACATTTTCTGTATCCAGAAAGGCCCGTACAGGACCTACAACATGCGGTCGTGCATTATCCTGCTGAAATGTAGGGTTTCACAGGGATCGAATGAAGGGTAGAGCCACGGGTCGTAACACATCTGAAATGTAACGTCCACTGTTCAAAGTGCCGTCAATGCGAGCAAGAAGTGACCCAGACGTGTAACCAATGGCATCCCATACCATCACGCTGGGTGATACGCCAGTATGGCGATGACGAACACACGCTTCCAATGTGCGTTCACCGCGATGTCGCCAAACACGGATGCGACCATCATGATGCTGTAAACAGAACCTGGATTCATCCGAAAAAATGACGTTTTGCCGTTCGCGCACACAGGTTCGTCGTTGAGTACACCATCGCAGGCGCTCCTGTCAGTGATGCAGCGTCAAGGCTAACCGCAGCCATGTCTCCGAGCTGATAGTCCATGCTGCTGCAAACGTCGTCGAACTGTTCGTGCAAATGGTTGTTGTCATGCAAACCTCCCCATATGTTGACTCAGGGATCGAGACGTGGCTGCACGATCCGTTACAGCCATGCGGATAAGATGCCTGTCATCTACACTGCTAGTGGTACGAGGCCGTTGGGATCCAGCACGGTGTTCCGTATTACCCTCCCGAACCCACCGATTCCATTTTCTGCTAACAGTCATTGGATCTCGACCAACGCGAGCAGCAATGTCGCCACACGATAAACCACAATCGCGATAGGCTACAATCCGAACTTTATCAATGTCGGAAACGTGATGGTACGCGTTTGTCCTCCTTACGCGAGGCATCACAGCAACGTTTCACCAGGCAACGCCGGTCAACTGCTGTTTGTGTATGAGAAATTGGTTGGAAACTTTCCTCACGTCAGCACGTTGTCGGTGTCGCCACCGGCGCCAACTTTGTGTGAATGCTCTGAAAAGCTAATCATTTGCATATCACAGCATCTTCTTCCTGTCGGTTGAATTTCGCGTCTGTAGCACGTCATCTTCGTGGCGTAGCAATTTTAATGGCCAGTGGTGTACAACAACTTAGGAAAAGACAGATTGCTACTCACCGTAAAGAAGACACATCAAGTTGCAAACAGGCACAATTAAAAGACACTCACATATAACTTTCGGCCACAGCCTTCGTCACACACACACACACACACACACACACACAGGGCCGCCAACTCCAGCGTCTCTGTACAGCCCGAGTATGTAGTTGGCAGTCGTGTGTGCGTGAGGTATGCTTGATTGTGTGTGTGTGTGTGTGTGTGTGTGTGTGTGTGTGTGTGTGTGTGTGTTTTACTGACGAAGGCTGTAGCCGAAAGCTATATATGTTAATTGTGTCTGTCTGCAACTTGACGTGTCTTCTTTACGGTAAGTAGCAATCTGTTTTTTCCTTCATTGTTGATACTCCTACCTGGAGTTTCCACCGTTTGCTCTTTTATATAAGATTGTCAATCCTGATTGTATAATTAAAAAACTACGAATTAATTTTTTCTGTCTTTTTGTATTTTATCCTTCACGTAAACGCTCACACAACTGTTTAAAAATTTGAATCCACCCACACAGACAGTAACATGGTAGCTGATGCTAGTCGAAAACAGTCAACTTGATTTTAGCGTGATAAACATGGCTGGAAAACTTAGAAGTGTATTTTCTCGAGAATTTTTGAGACTTGCATCGAACTGCTTCGGGAGACGTATATTTGAGTTTTGAGCTTCACGTACCATAAACATAAAAAATTACAAAAATTCAATCGTCATGTGGACCCCTAGTTAGAGAAAAAGCGACAGTATGGTCACATGTGGAAGCACAATTTCATTCTACTCTTGGTAAGTTAGGGTCGTAATTTAATAAAATTTCTGGGTTCACCTTACGTGTAGAGCATGGTATATGATGCCCTGAGTCTCTCAGTACATCGAAAAGCGCTGTCATATTACTACCGTACGTTTATAAAATCCTGGTCATCTCGAGAAAGCTGGGCAAATAACACTGTCTCCAATACCGAATGGTATCATGGGATCAGATTTTTTATTAGCAACGGATCAACTTATAAAATTCTGGTCACGAAACAATGGAGAATATCATGAAAAATGCAGTTCAGTCTTGCATTATGCCTGCTGTACGCTTGCGAATATTTGATTTGAAACAAGATCTTACTTTTTTTTTTTTTTTTTTTTTTTTTTTTTTTACAGCTTCTGCTGAGACTCGTACAGATATGAAAAGCACGTGTCGCACATCGCAGAATACATATTCCAGCTACAGAATTACCCATTCTCAAGTGTTCGTTCTCGTTCCGATCAGGCAAACTGTCATGCCGCTATCTGATATCGTCACTACTCGCAGTTTATTGTACACTTGTGTCCTGAAATGGAGATGCGACCCCGAAGCTCGTGGCGGGCCAAGGAATAAGAAAAAAAATATATGATTGTGGAATTGTTATTTCCGGGGAAAAGTCGCTGCATTTGTCTGATGCCAAAGTTTCAAGTTAGACAGTGAGAAGTATTAGCCAATTGACTGTGCGCTAACATGTGGGTGTCAGTAAAGATAAACACAATAGTCCATAGCGCAGTACGAAGCAAACTCACCTTACAGGTTAGCATTCTGTTCTCTTCCCAACTACTCGTCTTCTTGCGTGCCACACTACGTTTATATAGCTCCCACCTCACGTGCAAGCTGATACTGCGGGCCGGTTACACATAGTTACGTCAGTACTGTTTCTGGTTAACAGGTGATTCCCCGCTGTAGGCTGCCAGCTCACTGCGCGCCTGGTCGGGCTCCGATGGGACCTACTGGACCGGTTGACGCGTGACCGGCACAAGTCGTACGGGACATTCACGCTGCACGCCGTACGTGAAGAAGTCCACTTCTCCAGTTTCCGCGTCGTAAGAACTGTTGACGGTATATGAAACTATGCCACATCGTTTTACGAACTCCTTTTTTGCCTAAAAACTGTATTTTCCTTGCGAAAAAATAAAATGCTTACTTTTCATTTTGTGCGATGTTTTAGTTCCATAACTTTGGTTTTAGTTCCGTAACTTTTCCCAAACCGATTTTGGAGAAAGTATTCATTTAAAGAATCTGATTTTTGTACGCATGGCAGTATAGCATCTTAGCTTCCTAATTAAACCTTTAACTTTTTCATTGTTCATGGCAATCATTGTGAAATGACACTATTTGTCAACCACGCGTACTTGACTTACAAATCTTGTATCGAAAAAGTCTGATGTTTTAACCCGTAAATTATCGCAAGTGAAATATAGCTAAAAGTAGAAGGGTGTTTTTGAAATCGTAGGGACACTGATATCTTTCTCCTTTCACAAGTACGAGGGTGATTTGATAAGTCTGGTAAAAAAGCAAGAAAAATGTTTGTTTCGCAAACAGTTCACCATACTTCTAGACACAGCCTCCTTTTGAGGGATATTCGCTTCGTCCAGCGATCCCTCAGCTTTTTCATCCCATCGGAAAAAACAGGCTCTGCCTAAATGTGCAAAATACTCGTCGAATACAACTACCACTTCCTCATTTGATGAAAATTTCTTCCTAAGAAGACAAAATTTCAAGTTAGAGAACAGGAAGAGGTGACTTAGGGCTAAGTCTGGTGAATAGAGTGCATGAGGAACCAGCTCAAATGCCAATTCATGCACTTTCGCAATTGTTATCGCTGATGTGTGGGATGGTGTATTATCGAGGTGAAAGAGCACCTTTTTGCGTGCTAACTTTGGTCCTTTTTCAGCCAACGCAAGTTTCAAACGATCCAATTATGGGTCTACCTTCTTCCGAGTAATTTATGAGAATAATTTCTTGGAAATCCCCCTTAAAAAATGATGAAGTGGCCATCACCTTATCAGCTGACAGAATGGTCTTTGCCTTCTTCGGTGCACTTTCACCAGCCTTTGTCCATTGTTTTGACTGCCGTTTTGACTCTGGTGTGTAATAATGGATCAGCGTTTCATCAAAATCACAAATCGGAGCAAAAATTCTACCCAATTGCGATTAAACATCGCTAGACATTGTTTTGGAACGTTGTGCTGGATGCACTTTTCTTCGACTGAAAAATCGCGGAGCCCACCTCGCACACAGCTTCTTCATACCCAATTCTCCATGCAGGACATCATGCACTCTCTCAGTTGAGATGCCAGTAGTCTCAGCAGTCTCAAATTTTTTTGTTTGGTGGTCTTGCTTTACCATATCATGGATTTTGTCAATGGTATCCTTTGCGGTGACCTCAATTGGACGCCCGGAGCGCGCTTCATCTTGATGCTTGTCCGACCACGTTTAAATCCATTATTCCAAAAGTAAATGGTCTTCTATGACGGTGAATATGCCATGTGAACTTCATACAATTCTGTTTTGATTTGCATGGTGGTTCAACCATTCAAATTAAAATGTTTAATGGAAATGGAAATGCCGTGTGGCTAGGGCCTCCCGTCGGGTAGAACGTTCACCTGGTGCAAGTCTTTCGAGTTGACGCCACTTCGGCGACTTGCGTGTCGATGGGGATGAAATGATGATGATAAGAACAACACAATACCCAGTCCCTAAGCAGAGAAAATCTCCAACCCCAGTCCGTTAGGCATGGCATTCCGTCGCGCTGACCTACCACGGGCGGACAATATGTTTAATAAAGCACGCAATTCGGTTTCCTCCATTTTCAATCTCATTCGACAAACTGACCAATTCAGATGGCTGTCGTCAATGAACTGTATGCTGAACGTTGTTGAACTACTTTACACGATCCTTAGAGTAATCAGGCTTTCAGACTATGAAGGCCCATCAAAAAATTTTCTTTCATGGAAATTTACCAGACTTGTCAAATCATCTTCGTAAATGCGAGTTATTTCTACATCTACATCTACATGATTACTCTGCAATTCACATTTAAGTGCTTGGTAGAGGGTTCATCGAACCACAATCATACTATCTCTCTACCATTCCACTCCCGAACAGCGCGCGTGAGAAACGAACACCTAAACCTTTCTGTTCGAGCTCTGATTACTCTTATTTTATTTTGATGATCATTCCTACCTATGTAGGTTGGGCTCAACAAAATATTTTCGCATTCGGAAGAGAAAGTTGGTGACTGAAATTTTGTAAATAGATCTCGCCGCGACGAAAAATCGTCTTTGCTTTAATGACTTGCATCCCAACTCGCGTATCACATCTGCCACACTCTCTACCCTATTACGTGATAATACAAAACGAGCTGCCCTTTTTTTGCACCCTTTCGATGTCCTCCGTCAATCCCACCTGGTAAGGATCCCACACCGCGCAGCAATATTCTAACAGAGGACGAACGAGTGTAGTGTAAGCTGTCTCTTTAGTGGACTTGTTGCATCTTCTAAGTGTCCTGCCAATGAAACGCAACCTTTGGCTCGCCTTCCCCACAATGTTATCTATGTGGTCTTTCCAACTAAAGTTGTTCGTAATTTTAACACCCAGGTACTTAGTTGAATTGGCAGCCTTGAGAATTGTACTATTTATCGAGTAATCGAATTCCAACGGATTTCTTTTGGAACTCATGTGGATCACCTCACACTTTTCGTTATTAAGCGTCAACTGCCACCTGCCACACCATACAGCAATCTTTTCTAAATCGCTTTGCAACTGATACTGGTCTTCGGATGACCTTACTAGACGGTAAATTACAGCACCATCTGCGAACAACCTAAGAGAACTGCTCAGATTGTCACTCAGGTCATTTATATAGATCAGAAACAGCAGAGTTCCCAGGACGCTTCCCTGGGGAACACCTGATATCACTTCAGTTTTACTCGATGATTTGCCGTCTATTACTACGAACTGCGACCTTCCTGACAGGAAATCACGAATCCAGTAGCACAATTAAGACGATACCCCATAGACCCGCAGCTTGATTAGAAGTCGCTTGTGAGGAACGGTGTCAAAAACTTTCCGGAAATCTAGAAATACGGAATCAACTTGAGATCCCCTGTCGATAGCGGCCATTACTTCGTGCGAATAAAGAGCTAGCTGCGCTGCACAAGAACGATGTTTTCTGAAACCATGCTGATTACGTATCAATAGATCGTTCCCTTCGAGGTGATTCATAATGTTTGAATACAGTATATGCTCCAAAACACTACTGCAAACCGACGTCAATGATAAAGGTCTGTAGTTCGATGGATTACTCCTACTACCTTTCTTAAACACTGGTGCGACCTGCGCAATTTTCCAATCTGTAGGTACAGATATATCGGTGAGCGAGCGGTTGTATATGATTACTAAGTAGGGAGCTATTGTATCAGCGTAATCTGAAAGGAACCTAATCGGTATACAATCTGGACCTGAAGACTTGCCGGTATCAAGCGATTTGAGTTGCTTCGCAACCCCTAAGGTATCTACTTCTAAGAAACTCATGCTACCAGCTGTTCGTGTTTCAAATTCTGGAATATTCCATTCGTCTTCCCTGGTGAAGGGATTTCGGAAAACTGCGTTCAATAACTCCGCTTTAGCGGCACAGTCGTCGGTAACAGTACCATCGGCACTGCGCAGCGAAGGTATTGACTGCGTCTTGCCGCTTGTGTACTTTACATACGACCAGAATTTCTTCGGATTTTCTACCAAATTTCGAGACAATGTTTCGTTGTGGAACCTATTAAAGGCATCTCGCATTGAAGTCCGTGCCAAATTTCGCGCGTCTGTAAATTTTAGCCAATCTTCGGGATTTCGCGTTCTCCTGAACTTTGCATGCTTTTTCCGTTGCCTCTGCAACAGCGTTCGGACCTGTTTTGTGTACCATGGGGGATCAGTTCCATCTTTTACCAATTTATGAGGTATGAATCTCTCAATTGCTGTTGCTACTATATCTTTGAATTTGAGCCAGATCTCGTCTACATTTGCATAGTCAGTTCGGAAGGAATGGAGATTGTCTCTTAGGAAGGCTTCTAGTGACACTTTATCCGCTTTTTTAAATAAAATTATTTTGCGTTTGTTTTTGGTGGATTTGGAAGAAACGGTATTGAGCCTAGCTACAACGACCTTGTGATCACTAATCCCTGTATGAGTCATGATGCTCTCTATTAGCTCTGGATTGTTTGTGGCTAAGAGGTCAAGTGTGTTTTCGCAACCATTTACAATTCGCGTGGGTTCGTGGACTAACTGCTCGAAATAATTTTCGGAGAAAGCATTTAGGACAATCTCAGAAGATGTTTTCTGCCTACCACCGGTTTTGAACAAGTATTTTTCCAACATATCGAGGGAAGGTTGAAGTCCCCACCAACTATAACCGTATGAGTGGGCTATTTATTTGTTACGAGACTCAAATTTTCTCTGAACTGTTCAGCAACTATATCATCGGAGTCTGGGGGTCGGTAGAAGGAGCCAATTATTAACTTAGTTCGGCTGTTAAGTATAACCTCCACCCATACCAATTCGCACGGAGTATCTACTTCGACTTCATTACAAGATAAACCATTACTGACAGACACAAACACTCCACCACCAATTCTGCCTAATCTATCTTTCCTGAACACCATCTGAGACTTTGTAAAAATTTCTGCAGAACTTATTTCAGGCTTTAGCCAGCTTTCTGTACCTATAACGATTTCAGCTTCTGTGCTTTCTATTAGCGCTTGAAGCTCAGGGACTTTCCCAGCACAACTACAACAATTTACAACTACAATTTCGACTGGTCCTTGATCCAAGCACGTCCTGTATTTGCCATGCACCCTTTGAGATTGCAGCCCACCCCGTACTTTCCCGAGGCCTTCTAACATAAAAAACCGCCCAGTCCACGCCACACAGCCTCCGCTACCTGTGTAGTCGCCAGCTGAGTGTAGTGAACTCCTGACCTATTCAGCGGAACCCGAAACCCCACCACCCTATGGCGCAAGTCAAGGAATCTGCAGCCAACACGGTCGCAAAACCGTCTGAGCCTCTGATTCAGACCCTCCACCCGGCTCTGCACCAAAGGTCCGCAGTCAGTTCTGTCAACGATGCTGCAGACGGTGAGCTCTGCCTCCGTCTCGTAAGCAAGACCGGCAGCCTTCACCAAATCAGATAGCCGCTGGAATCCAGAGAGAACTTCCTCAGATCCAAAGCGACACACGTCATTAGTGCCGACATGTGCCACCACCTGCAGCTGGCTGCACCCTGTGCTCTTCAAGGCATCCAGAAGGACCCTCTCCACATCAGGAATGACTCCACCCGGAATGCACACGGAGTGCACACTGGATTTCTTCCCCTCCTTAGCCGCCATATCCCTAAGGGGCCCCATTACGCGCCTAACATTGGAGCTCCCAACTACCAATAAGTCCACCCTCTGCGACTGCCCGGACCTTGAAGGCTGAGAATCATCCTCTGAAACAGGGCGGGCAGCTACATCTGGCTCAGCCAGAGACAGTGCCTGAAACCTGTTTGTCAGACGCACCGGGGAGGCTTTCTGATCTGCCTCCGGGGACGTCTTTCGCTGCCTGCCACGCCTTGGAACGACCTCCCAATCAACCACAGGCGAGGGCTCAGCCCCACTGCGGGCAGCAACCGGGGAAACCACAGCGGCAGACCGATCTGGGGACAGACGGGACGAGGTTGACATCCTCGTGATACCCAAGTCCGGCTCCCCACAGTGGTTCCCATTGGCAACAGCCTCAAGCTGCGCGACCGAAGTCAGCGCCGTTTGCAGCTGTGAGCGAAGGGATACCAACTCAGCCCTCATCCGAACACGGCAATCACAGTCCCTGTCCATTCTAAACGATGTTGAACAACAGTTACTGAAACACGAGTCCGTGCCTAGATAACGCAAGGGAAACACGCAAAGAATGTATGAACTAACCTGTACAAATTCCTAGCGACTGCGCTACAATCTGCCTGAATTTGCGATTACAGTAACTAAAACTCGAGATTACACCTCCTATACGAAACTCACACATAATTTAAGTAAGAATCTACGAAGTAAACACTAAGGCGCGATGCTACAACTCTCAAATACTATAATACGCCCGAAATTTATGAATGCAAGTACGCAAAAACACGCAAAGAAACTAAGAATTAAACTATGTAACAAATAAGTAAGCTAGGGGTATACGACTTGCTGCTGGCAGCTGCTTACCCAACGGCGGCAGGCAGTCAACGCCGCAACCGTAAGCCTATGGAATTTGCATGGCTTTTTCGTAGTGTCAAACACTACAAGATAGAAAAACGAAGTACTAACCATCAATGCATGCCTAATAGCGAACTCCCGTGTGGTTTTAATCATCCATGACCAGAAAACTCCAATTACGTACGAATTTTTCCGTTGGCCAAGGCTGATTATATTCGACAACCATCTGCTACAGTTTTACAATGGGTAAAACTTTACGTTTGAAAGGCGAGCATATGTTTCCTGTCCACATCATATAATAATTTAGTAGAATGTATAGTCTGTATTTGTAACTAGGAGAGAAGAATATATTAATTTTAGACTGCTGTGTGGACTAGTAAAAGCTCGCAACAATCCACTTAATTGCATTCTAATTGGAGATATGCCGAAAAACTGAATTACATTTATAGATGTTTCTACGTCTAAGTTGACTAATACGTAAAAAGTTCCTTTCCACTTTCATGTTTTGTAAGGTGAACTTTCAATTACGTACTTCTGTGAGAATGCAGTAAGACAAGTTCTAAACAATTACTTGCTTTAGATCGACCCTATATCCGTTTTCAAAGAACTGTGGGTAGCTCTTGGCAATAATATTTCGTTTGAAAGATTCTTATGATGAAACCAAGGGCAAGTGAAACTGCGTTTCAGTGGACTTTTGTTTGAATTGCTTGATCTCACCTCGCCAAATTTTTAAATTCTCATCTTTATGTCTTAGGAGTTTCCAGTCCGATTTTTCTGTTTTAGCAGAAAGGAAGGAAGGAAAATTACGGTTTAACGTTCCGTCGACATCGAGATCGTTAAAGAAGGGCAGGTTCAGTTTTTTCCCCCTCGGCGAGCTGGGCTGCACCTGTGAGGAAATCCCCGCTAGTCGACAGCTGACGAACAAGATCGTAGATAATACAGGCGTAGCAGCCATCAGTTCTTCACCTCAGCCAGTCTGTTTTCGACAGTGCAGTGACTTGTTGGGTTTTGAAGCATACAGTGATTCGTCAAAGCTTGAAGCACAGAAGAAATATAAAGCTATAGATTCATCCCACAAATAAAAAAATGTTTTCATGTTACTGCATAAATCATAATACATTTCAGTATGCCGTGCAGAGCATTCAAGACAAAATTTCGAACCAGAACACAAATTTTCGCAAGAATGACAGCAGAAGAAAAATTGTATATAACGTCAAGGAAAGAAAAATTAGTGCACAATCATTGTTTTGAAATGGAGCTTTGCATAAAACACGCTGCTTCCATTTCGCTGTAGTCAATCTCTTGCAATTTAAGTTTGAAAAACGTTTAACTCTGAAGAAGAAGACAGTTTACTGGACTGCTGAGAAACATCAGGAAGTAATTATCGTCGTCATCTTCAGTAATGAACTGCAGTGCTTTCATCAAAAGTATTTTGTCGTTTTTGAGTTGCAAAAAATGTTCAGTTTCTTCCCCAACATTTTTTTCTTTTTTCTTAACGATGTGATGCTTGACAGTGGTGATACATCTTCGACAACAATGATGACCCCTCAGAACTGTGACACACACAGGTTGACAGGTGAAACTTCTTTGTCCTTTTCGAGTTACAAAAAAATGTTCAATATTTTTGCTATTAACTTTCTTTCTTTTTCCTGTATTGTGCGTTGCTTGGTAGTGGCAATAGTACATCGACTGGAGCCAATGATGACCTCTCAGAATGATCATCTTGTGACAAACACAGACCGGCAGCTGAAAATTCTTGAGCTAATGCTATTCGGCTCACTGGTTCTGTTTCCAATGACAAGGAACTGTGCATAGCTCTTGGAATTAAGCTACCTTTTAAGAAATTCGTGTGATGAAACCAAGGCCAAGTGGAGCTGCATTTCGATGGACTTTTCCCTCGATCACCGGATCTCATTTTGCCAAGATTTTAAAGTTCGTCTCTGTAACTGTCTCTAAGGTGTTACCATTTCGGTTTCACCATCTGAATTTGAAGAATAATAAACGAATGCAACAAAATGTGCCTCTTCAGTTTTCTATTATTACAGATACTCAAGAATTATTGGACTAAATAAATGTAGATGGTCTGAGTAACTGTGCATGTATCATTACAACATTTGTAGTTTTCATCACTGATTGCGACATGTGAAAAAATCTTCTTCTTTAACACACACATTCTACAATTAGTAAAATATACATTTCGTATTTCGAACTGGCACAGAAGACTAATATAATGTGATAATGTAAGATGAGACTTTGCTGTGTATGGACGATAATAAAAGCCTGAACATTTCACTTAATTGCTTTCTAATTGGAGATGAAAACACCAAGTGACAAAAGACAGAATTGCATTTTTAGATGTTTTTACTTCTAAATTGACTAATGTGTAAAATGTTTCTTTTCACTTTCATGGTTTGCAAGATGTTCCTTTTCAATTCCATATTTCTGTGGGAGAATAGAAACATACGTTATAAAAAGTATTTTGTCGTTTTTGAGTTGCAAAAAATGTTCAATTTCTTCCCCAACATTTTTTTTCTTTTCTCTTAACGATGTGGTGCTTGGCAGTGGTGATACGTCATCTACGATAACAATGATGACCTCTCAGAACTGTGACACGTACAGTTCTGCAAGGTTCGCAAGAGAGCTTCTGTGAAGTTTGGAAGATAGGAGACGAGGTACTGGCGGAATTAAAGCTGTGAGGATGGGGCGTGAGTCGTGCTTGGGTAGCTCAGTTGGTAGAGCACTTGCCCGCAAAAGGCAAGGGTCCCGAGTTCGAGTATCGGTCCGGAACACAGTTTTAATCTGCCAGGAAGTTTCATACGTTATAAATAATTACGTGCTTTAGTTCGACCCTACATTCAATTCCAAAGAACTGTGGATAGCTCTTACTAACAATGTTCCTTTTAAGAAATTCATGTGATAAAAACAAGGGCAAGTGGAACTACGTTTCGGTGGACTTTTCTGTGAACTGCTTGATCTCACTTTGTCAAATTTTTAAATTCTCCTCTCTGTCTCTATGAAGCGTACAGTCCGATTTTTCAGAGTTAACAGAAGGACAGAAGAAACATTAGGGTTTAAAGTTCCATCGACTTTGAGGACATTAGAGACGATTAACTGAAAGAATAATGGGCAGGTTCAGCATACTCTCAAACACTGTAAAACAGGTAAACAAATTATTATTGTACCTGCCATTGTTCTTTCTTTTTCTTTTTCCCCTTGGTGGGCTGAGCTGCACCTGCAAGGAAATCTTCTCTCTTCGACAGCTGACGTACAAAGTTATAGATACCACAGGTGAAGCCATCGGTTCTTCACCGCCTGTCAGTTGTGTTATCATATACAACAATAACTTTATTATTTTATTGGTAATATTTTGACAATGCAGTAACTCGTCTAGTTGTGAAGAGCAGAAGAAACATGAATTTATGGACGCATCCCGTAAATAGCGAAGGACATCTAGGAAAGACTTTTTCTTTTCCTGAAAAACTGTTCATATCACAGAATGAATCATAATACATTTTAGACTGTCTTTCAGAAGATTCAGGACAAAACTTCGAAACAGGACACAAATTTTCGCAGGAGTATAAAAGCAGAAGAAAAATCGTGTGTAATGATAGGGTATTATAAATTTGTGCACATTGATTGTTTTGGAATAGAACTTCACATAGAGCTTATTGCCTCCAATTCACTACAGTCAAGCTCTTATATTTTCAGTTTTAAAAACGCCTGGCTTTGAAGAAGAAGGAAGTCTATTGGTCGTCTGACATATCAGAGAGTAACTAGCGTCGTCCTCTTCAACAGTGTCTTGCTGTGCCTTCATCAAAAGCATTTTGTCCATTTCGAGTTGCAAAAATTCAGTATATTTACTACTAATTTTCTTTCTTTTTCCTTAATGATGTGATGCATGACAATGGCAATAGTTCATTGACTGGAGCCAATGACGACCTCTCAAAATGATCATCTCGTGACACATACGAACTGACAGATGAAAATTCTGGAGATAGTATGTGGCTCACTGGTTCTGTTTCCACTGACAAGGAACTGTGCATAGCTCTTGAAATTAAGATACCTTTTGAGTAAGTCATGTGATGCAACCAAGGCCTAGTGGAGACTTTTCATTGAATCGTGTGTCCTCATTTTGCGGAATTTTCTTAAGTTTTTCTCTGCAACTATCTCTAAGGTGTTTCCATTCAGATTTCATCAGTTTAATTTGGAGCATAATAGAGTATATATTATAGCAGAATTTATGTCAAAATAAGAAAGAATGTTCATGTTGACAATAAAGTGCAAGAATAAAACCTATAACAACTGCCATGCTCCAATAAACAATGATAGCAGAAGATATATGCAGAGAGTAAATCAGTTTTAGCATGTTAGAATGTGAAATCTCCGACATACCTAAACACACTGTTCAAATGCTTCTCAACAACTTCTGCGTG
Organism: Schistocerca serialis cubense; assembly: GCF_023864345.2. NCBI lineage: Eukaryota > Metazoa > Arthropoda > Insecta > Orthoptera > Acrididae > Schistocerca > Schistocerca serialis. Next base: position 379,325,835 of record NC_064639.1, read on the forward strand.
CAAGCTGAGAAATAAAAGGGATTTAGTAGTACTGTAGGCGAATGTGCAGAACACTTAAGAACAAACAGAAATGGCGAAAAATTGATTAATAGGTGAAAAATGGCCCACTTAAAACTGATGTCCACACATTTTCGCAAACTACTGAGGAAAGCTAAAACTTGGATATTTCTAAATCTGAACCAAGGGGAATTTCAACTGGATCACTTACTCTTATCTAAAAGGAGTACCATGGAAATTATAAATGTTAAAATGATCAGAAATGGGGAATTTATTCGCATCATCATCTCTCTAAGATTAAAATACAATTTCTCCTTTCTTAAACAAAAATGCAACCAAGAAAGTAATCAGATACAACTCCACTACTGATAATGTGATAATAGAAAATATAGAAAAATTTAGAGAAGGAAATGAGACAGCAAGAAAGGTGACTGGCATGAACTAACATTTAGAATAATTCAGACAACAAAGAAAAGAAGCGTCAAATCGCGGAGTATAAAAAGAACCTTTGAAAAATCTCAATTTACAGAAATACGAGAAAACTTTCCAAAAATAATACTTGAAATTTTTACCAAACTTTTAATCATGTACTTAAAGGGTACAAACACTAAGTATTTCTTTCAAAGATGAAAAGGGCGAAACAGCATTAAATAACAACGAAAATTGTGAAACACTACCAAAAGTTTTTGACCAGCTCTTAAAGTTAAAATGTAATGCCCAGAAATACCGCAAAATCTGCAGGAAGATCTCCCACCAACAGAGCAAGAAATTCATGAAGCCTTCGAATCACTCAAAAACAACAAAGCAAGTTGTGAGAATACCATTATAGCAGAATTATTTAAATAGTCAGAACCAAAGACAACAGCTTTTTGAGAACATTTGGATAAAAAGACAACTCCAGAATAGTGGAAAATAGCGTTACTTCTCCTGCTACATAAGAAAAGAAGACAAAGAAAATATTAACAATTACAGAGGAGTGCCATTTATGCTAGAAGCATACAAAATATTATCAAGAATTCTCCTGAACAGAATTGTAGAAATTTAAGACATACAACTGGGAGAATATCAGGGTGGCTTTCGAAAGAGAAAATCTTGCACAGAACACATTCTTAACTTAAAAACAATATTTCAGCCCAGAATATTAAGCAATAAACCTATAATAGTCTCATTTATTGATTTCAAGGTAACATTTGATTCTGTAGACAGCGAAACAACAGATAAAATCAATAAGAATTTGGTGTTAAAGCAAAATTTGCCTACTTAATTCCTGAAACTCTGAATATGATATCTGAAGTTCAGTTTATTAAAGAAGTGTTTCAAGCATTTGAAATAAAAACTGTTATTAGATAATGTGGTGTCGTATCACCTTTACTGTTTAACTGCATTCTAGAAAAAAATGTAAGGATCTGGAATTTGGAGATAAAAAGTCACAAAATTGAACCACTACTTCTAGGAAGCAAATCAAATGGAACTGTCTGGCGTTTGCAGACGATTTTGCAATACTTTCAGAAAATCTAACATATGCAGGTCTTAAAATTTCAGTTGAAAAAAATATTCACCAAAATATAAAAAATACATCAAAATTCATAGAAACACAAACAGGTGAAATAAAGTGAGTAAGTGAATTTAATTATCTTGGAGGAACTATACAACAGAATGGATTAGAAAAATTTGCAGTAGATATAAAAGTTAACAAAACGGAGAGAGAGCATATGCTTTGACAAAAAATATTTACAACAACAAATGCATATCTAGAAAAACTAAACTAAAACACTATACCACAGTGGTGCAGCCAAAATATTTGTGTGGATGTGAGTACCCAACAATGAACTATAAGCTGGACAGAACAGAGGTACTTTCCTTTCCACATGCTCTTTAACACTGATTCTACCTCACACCATGTCAATGGGAATCCGTTGGTTTGGACTTCATTAATGACTCCATTTAGCAGCATGTTGGAGTACTTTTTAATTTCATCCCTGATCCGTACCTCTGTTTGTATTAAGTTACCGTCATCTGTTTCTAGGGCAAGGATATTTACATATTCATTTAGTTTTATCTTTAATACTTTGTGTAGTAATTTCCTACTTCCCTGACAGTCTTTCTCTATCCTTGTGGTAAAGTCTTCCCAGCATTTTTGTTTTCTCCTTGGATCAGACTTTTTACAGGTAATTTCTTTCTCCGGTATTCCTGAGCTAGATTTCAATTGCTAATTCATTTCGTCTATCATCTGTTTTCTGTTTTTCATGGTCTAATTTTCTTTTCAGTACGTTCCTATCTTTTACTTCTGTCTTTACCCGATCATTCTACTAAGGTGTTTCCTTCCCTTCGTTTTTCCTCAGATGTCCATGGCTTTTCTAACAAGGGTTTCTTTGAATAAGGACCATTCTTCTTCTACTCCTACTTTCTCAGTTTTGGTTAATGTGGCTGTTATTTGCGTTTCATAGTTTCTATTCTTTTCCATGTCCTCTAACAACAAGTCTTAATCTTTGGCATTCTCTTTTGTTTTAATTTTGGCAGTCAGCAGTTAATAGCCAGTGGTCGCTATCTAGGCACTCAAAGGGTATGACTAACATCTGTAACTTACTGACCATCTTTTCTATCGGTGATTATGAAGTCTATCATAGTATTGAGCTTACTATTCCACCTGTATCTCGTTATTTTATGACTTTCCCTCTTCTGATACCGCATGTTCTGTATGGCTGTTTCACACACATAAATCAATTAGGTTCTCTCCTTCCGGGTTTCTGTTCCCATGACCATGAGGATCGATGATGTTTTCACATCCTAGTCTTTCTTTAGCAACGTGAGCACCGTAACGATGGTGTCCTTTTCTGTTATTTGTTCTTCAAGCTCATTAAGGAAATGCTCTTTCTCCTCCATGGCGCATCCTATCTGTGGTCCGTGTATTTGCAAAGCAGTGTGCTGTGTATTACCAGCCCTTAGTCTCATCTCGATGATCCTGTCACTCACGTATTTGACGTGTGCATGTATATATCTTTATGGAGGACACCAACTCCATTTTTGGATTCACTGTTGTTACCACCCCAGTATAGTACATATCCATTTCTCAGTGATTTCTTTGCACAGCTTTTCCACTTTGTCTCACTTAACCAATATCCTGAGCTTACGCCTGCCCATAAGATCTACTAGTTCTTGACATTGTTGGTGAGTGAAGATATTGAGTGTACCAATTTTCAATCGTTCCTTTTTGGGAGGATTTTGTGAACACGCCCTTAAAGAAAATGCCAGTACGATAAAGTTACGCATTACCAGTGACTACAGTTTATATTTGAAAAGTGGGTGCTTTCAGTCAGTGAATGACTGCAGCATGTCGACGAATCGAAAACTATGGCTGACTTTATTAATTAAGCTGCAAGTACTTTCACAGCCAGGCTAATACTCATGGGTAAGTGAAACGCAGTTTGGCAAGTGTCACACAAGCATAAAGATAGAAATCATGCCAAACTGCGCCCAATACTGGTGACTGTGTTCTGGAATGTGAAAGATCAATGCTGCAAAAATCCCAAGTACGTTAAAATACACCTCATCTTCAACCAGAACTGCTACATGTAACACCTACATCGCATTGGCTTGGCCACGTTCTCACTATGCGACTGTGATAAAGAAGAGGATACCAAGCAATCGTAAATCTGACCTACTAGCATAATAAAGAGATTCACTTATATCTGTTGCTATGTTTTCCAACATCATGCTCATAAAATTTCATTACAGGTGCAGTAATGGTATTAGTACTAGTAGTAGTAGTAGTAGTAGTAGTAGTAGCAGCAGTAGTAGTAGTAGTAGTAGTAGTAGTAGCAGTAATAGTAGTAGTAGTTTTAAAATTACAAACAGCCGACCAGTTGCAATGGATAAAGAAATTCTTTAGCCAGGTTTCGACAAATATAAATTTGTCTTCTTCAGAAGGTAGCAATTTTACATTAGTAAGGACTCGTGTTGTGAGCTCTGCAAGATCCATGAGCTATTTTATATTTACGTGACAAACGCTAATTCTACAGCTATATTTTATTTTTGACACATGGATCTATGCCGAAAATTGTAAAAACGGCGATGGTACATTAGTTCTTACAAATGTAAAACTGCCGCCTTCTGAAGAAGACAAATTTATATTTGTCGAAACCTTGGTAAAGAATTTCTTTATCCATTGCAACTGGTTGGCTGTTAAAAATTTTATTACATGAAACTGTTGCTGTTGTGCAGCTATGTTTAAAATATAGTAGTAATTTTATTAATCGGTAGTTCACTTTTACAAGAGTACTGGACATGTTATTGTCTTAAAGTTTTAGAAGAAAAGTTCATACATACAGGCATTTACATTCTTAAAGGTTGATTTGACAGGAATGGAGCAGGTCATCGGCCACTACCTTATGCAAGGAACCATCCCGGCCTTTGAAGTGTTTCAAGAAAACCACGAAAAACGAAAATAAAAAAAAACTGGAGATTAGAGCCACAGTCATCCCAAGTACAAGGCCAGTCTGCTGAAAACTCCACAATATCAATCGGGTTATCTGATGTGTTAAATACAGTCTTGTTTATACTCTCTTTTGTATAGGTTATTTCGTTATTTAAAAAGTTAATCCTGAACTGTACATTCGTATCACAACACCACGTACCAGACACACCACCTACAGAAACTGTTGCAACTACAACATGTTATCAATATGTATTGTTCTCTGTTGACTTGTGTAACTGTGCCACGATTCTTAGCAATTACGCTTATTTAAATAGAAGTACAGGTCACCTTTTAATGTGATGCAACTGCATTTACAATTTTGCTTTCTATCTTGACGTTGAAAACAGTACCTAAAACATGTATGTGCGAGTATATGGGTGAATACGTCCCATGTGTGTGTGTGTGTGTGTGTGTGTGTGTGTGTGCGTGTGTGTGTGTGTGTGTGTGTGTGTGTGTGAGAGAGAGAGAGAAAGGGAGAGAGAGAGTATGTGTGTCTGAGTATGTAGGTGAAGAGGTAGCAGAATGTGTATCGATGACTGTGTATGTCCTTACTTAGATGCGAAACAAACAATGAAAAAAGGTTCAAATGGCTCTAAGCACTATGGGACTTAACATCTGATGTCATCAGTCCCCTAGACTTAGAACTACTTAAACCTAACTAACCTAAGGACATCACACACATCTATGCGCGAGGCAGAATTCGACCTGCGACCATAGCAGCAGCGCGGTTCCGGACTGAAGCGCCTAGAACCGCTCGACCAAACTATTAAAAAACGAAAAAATTTCGGCGAAGATGTAGTTTGATATTTTTGGATGACATCATGGATGAAAGTTAAATTAGAGTGACACCTGTTATCTGTAAGGAATCTACAAAATACACTCCTGGAAATTGAAATAAGAACACCGTGAATTCATTGTCCCAGGAAGGGGAAACTTTATTGACACATTCCTGGGGTCAGATACATCACATGATCACACTGACAGAACCACAGGCACATAGACACAGGCAACAGAGCATGCACAATGTTGGCACTAGTACAGTGAATATCCACCTTTCGCAGCAATGCAGGCTGCTATTCTCCCATGGAGACGATCGTAGAGATGCTGGATGTAGTCCTGTGGAACGGCTTGCCATGCCATTTCCACCTGGCGCCTCAGTTGGACCAGCGTTCGTGCTGGACGTGCAGACCGCGTGAGACGACGCTTCATCCAGTCCCAAACATGCTCAATGGGGGACAGATCCGGAGATCTTGCTGGCCAGGGTAGTTGACTTACACCTTCTAGAGCACGTTGGGTGGCACGGGATACATGCGGACGTGCATTGTCCTGTTGGAACAGCAAGTTCCCTTGCCGGTCTAGGAATGGTAGAACGATGGATTCGATGACGGTTTGGATGTACCGTGCACTATTCAGTGTCCCCTCGACGATCACCAGTGGTGTACGGCCAGTGTAGGAGATCGCTCCCCACACCACGATGCCGGGTGTTGGCCCTGTGTGCCTCGGTCATATGTAGTCCTGATTGTGGCGCTCACCTGCACGGCGCCAAACACGCGTACGACCATCATTGGCACCAAGGCAGAAGCGACTCTCATCGCTGAAGACGCCACGTCTCCATTCGTCCCTCCATTCACGCCTGTCGCGACACCACTGGAGGCGGGCTGCACGATGTTGGGGCGTGAGCGGAAGACGGCCTAACGGTGTGCGGGACCGTAGCCCAGCTTCATGGAGACGGTTGCGAATGGTCCTCGCCGATACCCCAGGAGCAATAGTGTCCCTAATTTGCTGGGAAGTGGCGGTGCGGTCCCCTACGGCACTGCGTAGGATCCTACGGTCTTGGCGTGCATCCGTGCGTCGCTGCGGTCCGGTCCCAGGTCGACGGGCACGTGCACCTTCCGCCGTCCACTGGCGACAACATCGATGTACTGTGGAGACCTCACGCCCCACGTACGTCCACCCGGCCTCCCGCATGCCCACTATACGCCCTCGCTCAAAGTCCGTCAACTGCACATACGGTTCACGTCCACGCTGTCGCGGCATGCTACCAGTGTTAAAGACTGCGATGGAGCTCCGTATGCCACGGCAAACTGGTTGACACTGACGGCGGCGGTGCACAAATGCTGCGCAGCTAGCGCCATTCGACAGCCAACACCGCGGTTCCTGGTGTGTCCGCTGTGCCGTGCGTGTGATCATTGCTTGTACAGCCCTCTCGCAGTGTCCGGAGCAAGTATGGTGGGTCTGACACACCGGTGTCAATGTGTTCTTTTTTCCATTTCCAGGAGTGTATATGCACATGCCTGATGTGAATTTCAGCATTTTAACTACCGAAATCCATCCCTGATTGTTAAAGGGCTCCAATGGCCACCAAGGCGAACAACACGCAGCCTGCCACACTCCCCCCCCCCCTCTCTCACTCTCTCTCTGTCTCTCTCTCTCTCTCTGTATGTCTCTCTCTCTCTCTTTCTCTCAGCTCTCCCTAACACCCAACAATACCATTTTAGGGACAATAAACTCCAACAAATATGACGTCATTGACCTAGTGACACCATTCGAAGAGCTTTTGTCCTGAAATACCCACTTCCCAGCTAATTTATCAATGCGCTGAGGAAGGCTACTGCAACCTGATCGACATCTCAGTTTATTTTATTATTTTAAATATTCTGTGAGACGACGTGGCAGTATGCTCAGAAAGTTTTCACTGAGATTGACAACTGCTGCAGAAACCTTACAGGATGAACATACTTACAAAGTCTTTCTGTGATTACAAAAATTATTTCTAAGGAACTATATGAGATACAGTTATACGCTTTTTTGCAGATGGCAGCTTAACTCATGAAGCTTTTATGGATACATTTCCACACATGCTCTGTTAGCATATTAGTTGTTTTCTCTCTCCCTCTTGTTACAGGCCGAAGTACGTCTATGTAGCAGGAAGCGAAACGTATTTTGTGATTTCATGAAACATGCTCATCTATTACAGTTGAGCGACGGTCCCGAAGTGCACGTGGTCGATATCTTCCTAAGGTGAAGAGCAACAAAAAATGGCATGAAGAGTTAAAAGAGACTGGCAGTGTTGGTGACAAGTCAAATAGCGGTGGACTTGGAGCGTGATACACAGGAAAGAAAGGCCATGAAGCGTATGCCACAGCACGTAACACTGCAGTTCTTATGAGTGTTATTGGGCAAATCCTCAACAAGTTCATACTAAACTCCTCTCAAATACTGATACCTATGACACAGTCTGTCAGTGGCAATGGTAATACACAGTACAAATCTTTCACTTTAACGACACTGGGATGTTTTAGACATATTTTCATGTTCCATGAGGTTAATTTCAGCATCGCCTCACGATATATTCCTGCTGTAGGCACTTTACAACCATACATATGAATGTCAATAACAGTATGAGATGCATCATACTCATCTGTCTTCTTCCTATCTATATTGCACCATACTGCATAGATAGTCTCACTCAAAGCACGAATACTGCACTTTAGCATTGGCATGTTGAGCATTTCCTACCTCTACAGCTACTTAAAAGTCATTGTCAGGTTCCAAACCTACATTTACACATTTAGAAACACTGACAGCTACATTGTATGTATTAGAAAATTACAATACTCTTGTGGAGCTTGGCTGCTGTGGTTGTGCAATGGCGTAGTCAAATGACACCAGGTCTCAGTGGTTGGAAAGACCATCTTTGAGCTGTGACTAACTGTCCTTGTTCAGCACTGGGCCAGGTGCTCATTACACCTGCTCTGCTCATGCTACAATATAATCCAAAAACGGAAGACATCTTATGGGCTGCAGCTGGTATTGTGCATCTGTAATAATTACAGCAAAAAAAGAAGTATAGTAAAGGATACACACTTAGCAATAATAATTAGAAATGGATCGACTTAATACACACCGATATTCTTCTACATCCAAGCTGATGACTGCTGCTGGCAGTGGTTCATGCTGAACAATAAATGATGGTATGTATCCAACTACATTATTTTTTTAAGGAATGCTCATGGAGAACTGAGTTGCACGCCATTGGCAGCTAGCTGAGTGGAGGGGGGGAGGGGAGGGCACTCAGAATGGAGGGGGAGTGCATCATGCAAAATTTGCAGAAGCATAGGGCCCTCCCTCCCCTCCCCTCCTCACCATGACTTCAGCAAATGGCAGGATCTCATGCTTCCTGGAATGGCCTTGGAGATAATGAAGTGCTGATGCTGCTGCAAGTGAAATATAATATGCACAATTGTCTCAGCTTTAATATGATACCACATAAGAGAGCACTGACGCTGATGTCAGGACATTTTATGCCAAACATACACTGCCCTACTATACTCCTAATATCATCTGTGTGCTACAATAAGATGATTTTCGGTCGTTTGAGCGACACTGCATACAGACAGAAAGGACTCGATCCCATGAACAAAATTGAGAGGAAGATGATTTGTGACAATGGGTTAAGCTTGCAACGAAAACACTTTTAAGGCTCTTAAAACACAAGCAGTGGAGCCACGCTGACTATATGGCCTTTCCGAGGTATACAAGGAAAAAAATTACCCCAAGACCTATAGTTAGTAATACTGGCATACCTAAAGACCAGCTGGAAAAATTCCTAAAACCCATTCTCAGGGAATATATGGGAAACCGCGAACACCTACTCAGTGGCTCTAGGATATAGATATTATGGTCAATTTCGATGTCGTCTCGCTCTTTATGAGTGTTCCACTTTCTGATTCCTTGGAACTAATCGTGGAAAAGTTGGAAGATTGTTTCATAGAACTTATAGATGTTCTGAGATTTACTTATTCCCTACACGACGGGAAATATTACAAACAAACCGATGGCACGACGATGTGTAGTGTGTCGTCACCTATCATGACGAACTTATACATGGAACACTAGGCTCTAGAATCCGCCAAGTTGAAGTGGACGTATTTCTATCAGTAAGTGGACGACATATTCGTAATGTGTCCACATGGAGCAGAAAAGCTTGAAGAGTTCCTGGAACATTTAAACGCCATCCACCATAATACAAAATTCACAGAGGGATTCGAAAAAGAGGGTTACTACCTTTCCTCAATCTGTCAGTTAAGAAAAGAACAGGCAGATTCCTGAGTCACTACGTGTGTAGAAAACCCACATACACTGACCTCCAGCTCTACACCTCGAGCCATCTTCATCTCTCACAAAGAAATTCGGTGTTAAAGACCATGTTCCTAGGTCTCGAACATAATAGCAAAAGCCGCAGCACATGAAGAGGATGGCTCAATCAGTCACTAAAATATTGTGAGTAAAATAGAAACAACAACTTAGAGTACTTGGTAGCACACTATTAATCATGAGCATAGGTTACAGCCCTGAGAGAGCAATATTACTGGTCATAATGGTTTCTTGATATGATAATTCTGCTAAGGATATTTGCCTTGAAAAAAGGGAAGTCCACTAAAACTTGTAAAATTAACAACACAAAAAGTACTAACCACATTTTAGGAATGCAGGTGTCGCTGGCTAGCTTGCAGTAAAAGTTATCAAGTCACCTACTCAGAATTGTAATATGATATACCATAATGACAAAAATCACAAACTATTGCAATTATACAATTAATAACTTCGTAATGAAGCAGCAAGAAAGATATTGGCACTCAAATGCAAGTCAAGTTAGAAGCAATTTAGCATCGAAATATACTTTCAGAAGATTAACTACTGACATTTATGTAGAGAAAGTGTCAAATAATAAGATCAAGATTAAAAACATAAATTGTAGGAGAATGGGGAGTGATCTCTCCAGTCTGAATGCTCAAGTAGGAGGATAAGAAAGACATGATACATATGTACTTAATGTAAATAATTTACATACATCTATTTTATACAATAAATGTGCACAAGTTTGAGTAATATTAAAAACATTCGATCTCCTTTCCCAATGAATATACAATCTATCAATTGCTCTTATCTTCATAGTGTGAATACAGTGAGGACTCAACCCCAGTTACTCTTGTAGAGGCAATACAGTTTATTTTGTGGAAGCAGTGGCAACAACTCAGTCTCATCCACTGCTTTTAGGGCAGTGACTCAGGACCTTCACTAACATAGCACTCTAAAGGTTCATCAGTACCTGTATTTGTAAAATATTGTAGTTAGCCATACGTATGGCTTAGTAAAATTCGTGAGTAATGTTGAACAGTGAATATAGCCTATGAACAATAGTATTAGTATCATAATAATAATGAAGTTATAGAACTTCGTTTGAATTTCGATAAATTAATGGCGCTATTTTATTAAATGAACATCAGTATCCAGTGGCACTGTTCATTGATATTTTATCACATGTCTGCTTGCCCCATCCTGGTTTCAAATAATCGCTCTGTTTCATATTTAGCGGAATAAACTTAGTTTAAATCTTATGTCGATCGAAGAGTTGCATTAATTGTTTAAACTGGTTCAGATATGTACTGAACTTTATAAACTTTCAGTCAGTTGCTGGTAAATTTTGGCAATAGATAACTAATATGTTGAATAGGTATGTCTAGATGCCATCCACCCATCGTTCTGCTGCATTTCAATAAACCTTTAATTCAGGAAACAATAGGCCTTCAGTATCTGCTACACTCATCTCCCAATCTAGCCAATCTAGTACATGAAATCTTGATATGACACATCCTGAAGAATCAAGGATTAGTTTGGCGATGGAGGAAAGTGTGTGTGTGTGTGGGGGGGGGGGGGGGGTAAAAATTGTAGAGAGAGTAGCAATTATGCAGTAATGAAGAGGCTTCCGTGGGACAGAGTAGCATGGAGAGCTGCATCAAACCGCTCATTAGATTTACAACAATATATCAAGGAAATAGATATGCAACCAAAAATAAGACTAATCTGACCATCTTGATTTTAGAGACTATGCACTATAGAAATGCGGACAGTATGTGGGGAATTAGCACCCAGGTGTAATGCAACAGACATTATACTGAAAATTAGAAGTATTTTAAATGCTTCTAATAGTGGATACAATAAAATTCTAATATATCAGTTGACCAGTGCATCTGCGGGTTATATTTACAAGCCAACAGAATTTTTGTTCTCAGATTTTACTTCTTTTATAAAAGTGTTTGTTGGGCTCATTTTTCCCACTAGAAATCAATTTTCCAATCCAACACCAGATTTCCTTTCCTTGTATTTAACTCAGCTCTAATGTTATTTGTATAGCATTAATTCTCATCTGAATCATCTCAGCTGTTGCCATATTGAAATTTGTGCCACTACATAGAATTTTTGGTGTCATGTGTCAATGACAACTCATAGTGCCACTGCAGCATGCCATGAACCTTTGTGCTACTTTAGTTGCATGTGTGATGCGGCTTCAGCTTGGATATCAGTGCAAATTCTAGTCACTTACTTAAATTTCTTTATTATTTATTTAAAAGCCAAATTGCATTTTCTATGGGTACGCAAATATGAACAGGAATGTGAAAGGTGCATCAGTGAATGCTATGAATTCTCATGAGATGAAAACTTGGGTAAAGAAACAATTCACACTTCGTGTCAAAATGAAAATATTGGTGTTGAAAATATGATAATTTGTTCTGAGTATTTTTGTGAGAGTTGCTTGACAGTACCCTTAAGTAGCTGGGCACATGACTACCTCAAAAATTATAAATCTGAAAAATGACGAAATTTCTACTCTACAAATACCTAGATGGTGTAAACTTCCTACCCAGATAAGCAATACTTTTGAAATACTGAATCTCAAACATGCAATAGATTTGTTATGAACTCAGATGGCAACTAAATCTTGCAGTGTTCATTTCATAAATTACATTAACCTCAGTCAGTATAATTGCACTTCTGGTAATCAATATACTGACATGGCACTTTATAAATCCAATTGGTAAGGAATATTTCCATGTATTAAATAAGTTTACTTAGCTTTACATGCAGTCTACAGCTGATGTGTGACTTTGTTGTCAAAGATAGGCCAGATTTATAAATTTGGAATGAAATATTTCTTTGTGAATTTACTTTTGTCATTTATTTTCATCCAAATTTGTCCTCATAATCTTTTATATTACTTACAAAACTAATTTTTAGTTAACAATATCTAGATGACATCATATAGAAAAGACAGACTCACCACTTGAACAGGCATCATAACAAAAACTGAACTGAACTAACTTTTGGGGTGATTTGCTTCAGTTTGTAGGTTACTCTTTGACCCCAGGATTTTCTTGAATATCCTAATTTTAATAATAATAATTTCATAAAAAGGATATGAATTTTAACAGAATAATATACCAAGCAAGGTGGCAGAGTAGTTAGCACACTGGACTTTTCAGGGGGACGATGGTTCAATCCCTTGCCTGGCCATGCTGATAGAGGTTTTCTGTGATTTCCTTAAACTGCTCCAGGCATATGCTGGGATGGTTCCTTTGAAAGGGAATGGCTGATTTCCTTCACTGTCCCTTCCTAATCTGATGAGACTGATGACTTCTCTGTTTGGTCTCTTCCCCCAAACAACCAAACCAAACAGAATAATAAATTTTCAAAAGATTATGGAAACTTTTCAACCAATAATATTTCAGACAAATTAAAACATTTGCTGAAAAGATGATAATGAGAAATCACAATAAAGACATGTTAATCTTAATTCAAATAGTTTTATAGAAATTTTACATAATGTTTTGTTTGCTATTTCAATTTTAATTATGTTTCTGTAAATAAAATGTTTTCAATGGAACTAATGACCTAGCTACAATCAGAAGAGTGGTAAACTAAGTACTGAGTTATAAAGTTTACCCTGTAGTCCTTTAGATAAAACCTTCATAATTTCAGAAACTTGTGTATTACACATTCCGTATTTAACAGATTGTGTAACACAAAACTATAATGTGAAACAATTAAATAAAGCTCTTTCTTTGTTTTTATAACTCCTTGTTTTTCAAATAAATGATGAGATGAAACTTTTATTGAAAAATACTTCACTTATGTATTATGGAAAAAATATCCCCAAAAATTTGCATCTGTTAACTGTGAATCATAAAAACTCAAATAACTGCTTCTGTTTGACCAGTAATATCATATACTACTAACATAAACATTTCCTTTAGGGGGATACGAAGTGGACTGAAGTGCAAATGGGAATTTGGACTGGAGAGGGAGGCATGCTAGGGTACTCCATGCATCTCTGCAAAGTCGTTGTGCTAGGGTGACATAGTGGTTAGGGCATCTGCTTAGTGAGCAGGAGATTGAGGTTCCATTCTGGCCTGGGTATCAACTTTCATTCGTTGATTCATCTGCATATGTACATATCACAGACACTTGAACTTGAATAGATCTCTAGAACCATATAGTTTCAATGATTTATTGGAAAGTTTATGAAAAGGTATCACTTCTTTCAGCAAAGAAAATTCACTTACCCCTGTTACATTTCAGTGTGTAGCACAAGATAATAGAATAAAATTTAGAAGCCAAAGATATGAGCAATAGAAATGTACACTGAGTGTTCAGTAACTCTGACAAAAAGTATACAGCAGGCTGTTAGCATAGCTCGAAGTGCAGAACATTCATTCGTTATAGAAAATGCTATAAGGTTGCATCACATTTCACAAGAGTACTTCATACGCTACAGTAAAGAAATCAATATATTAGAGGGAGAAATAACCATGATGACAGCTGAACAGAAGAACAAAAATTGCTGAAGCAGAAAAACCCTCTCTTTAGTCTCAACTTAAGTTTTCTGAAATGATGCAAAGACATTCAACGAAAAGGAGGCGAATTTTATAAACAATGGTCACTACAGGGCAGGTTCAGTCTCTGCTCAAAACAAAAGAGGAATTTCTTCAAGAAAATATGACATTTTAGCTTCAGGATTTTTGAGAAATATAGGTCTTATAGCTTACTAAAATTTGCTTAATGAAGTGCATTTTCTACTTCCAGATCCGAATACAGTTCGGAAATGAGCCTCAGTGTTTGTTTTCTCAGTATACTTCACAATGTACTGTTCCTTATGAAACATTTAGCCAAAATATCAAAGATGCTCAATAGATGGTAGCTCTTACTTTTTTTTAAACGGATCTGTATTTCCAAACATGTTTTGTGAGGAGGGGAAAGGATATTTGGCCTTATAATAGTATGATGGAACTGGGCACCAATGGCTGCTGAAAGTAGTCTGTTTACCATAATTCTGATCAATCAAAGAAAATGGAAATACCATTTTGAGTAATCAGTTGTAGTTAAAGAGCATGGTCAAAAAATATTTCTTTAATTCCAGGTTTGGGTGCTTGAAATTGTGCTCTGTGGGGAGAGCTGTGTATTTTTACCAACAATGTCTCTGTCAGAAATCCCACTGGTCTGCAAAGACATTTTTGTTTTTGCTGATACACTTCACTTGCAGAAACTTCCCAAAAATTCGTTCTTTGAAAGTGGATTCATGTTTTAAAATAAGAAAATTGCATACATCATACGAAAACTCAAGAAAGGAAACAGGGTTAATCTACAGAATTACAGACTCATATCAATATAATCGATCTGTTGTAGGATTCTGGAACACGTTCTGTTATAGAACATAATGAATTGTCTCGAAGAAAACGATTTATTGACAAATAGTCAGCGCAGGTTAAGAAAATATCGTTCTTGTGAAACAGTTAGCTCTTTATTCACATGAAGGGATGAAAGTTATTATCAGGGGATCTCAGATTAATTCTATATTTCTAGATTTCCAGAAGGATTTTGACAAAACTCTTCACAAGCTATTTCTGATCAAATTGCAGGTCTATGGAGTACCATCTCAGTTGCGTGACTGGATTTGTGATTTTCTGTCAGAAACGTTGCAGTTAATAGTAACTGATGGAAAGTCAACAAGTCAGACAGAAGAGCCATCTGATGTTCCCCAAGGTAGTGTTCCAGGCCATTTGCTGTAGCTAATCTATATAACTGATTTAGGAGACAATTTGAGCAGCCATAATAGACTGTTTGCAGGTGATGCTGTCATTTACCATATAGTAAAGTCATCAGAAATCAAAACGAATTGCAAAATATTTAGATAAAATACTTGTATGGTGTGAAAAGCGGCAAGTAATCGTAAATAACGACAAGTATGAGGTCATCCACATGAGTAATAAAACGAATCTGTTAAATTTCGTTTATACAATAAATCAAACAAATCTAACGGCTTTGAATTTAATTAAATACTTAGAGATTGCAATTATGAGTAATGTAAGTTGCAAAAATCATGTTGCAGGGAAAGCCAACCAAACAAAGTGATTTACTGGCGGAAGTCTTATGAGATGCAACAAGTGTACTAAAGAGACTGCCCACACTACATTTGACCGTCGTATTCTGGAATACTGCTGTGCAGTGAGATGTGAATCAGATAGCTTTGACAGATGACACTGAAAAAGTTCAAAGAAGGGCAGCTTGTCTTGTATTACCGTAAAATAATGGTGTGAGTGTCATAGATATGGTAAACGAGTTAGGGGTAGCAATCATTAAAACAAAGATGTATTTCGTTGTGGCAGGATATATTAACGAAATTTAATCATCAATTTTCTCCTCAAGATTCTAAAATATTTTGTTCGTGCCCACCTACATAGGGAGAAATGATCGCTGTAATAAGAGTAATAAGAGCTCCCATAGAAAGATTTCAACATTCATTTTCCCATCCACTGTTAATGAATGGAGTGGTAGAGAAATAGCTTTGAAGGTGGTTCAAGGAACCTTCTGCCAGGCACTTAACTGTAAATTGTGGAGTAGTCATGTAGGCTTAGATAAAGCCTGCTTGTTTAAAGTGTTGCATCATGCGCAGAGAAGGAACTTAAAAGTTGTATTCAAATTATGGAATCATCATTCATAAGAGAAAGACAAACAGTAGTTGAAAACTTCTGCATGTCTGTTCTCTCAGCCGGCCTGAGTGGCTGTGCGTTTCTAGGCACTACTGTCTGGAGCTGAGCGATCGCTACAGTCGCAGGTTCCAATCCTGCCTCGGGCATGGATGTGTGTCATGTCCTTAGGTTAGTTAGGTTTAATTAGTTCTAAGTTCTAGGCGACTGATGACCTCAGAAGTTAAGTCACATAATGCTCAGAGCCATTTGAACCATTTTTTTCTGTTCGCTCATTCAAATTTGAAAGCTTTCAAATGTTATGTGGCCTCTCTCTTCACCAGAGTTCTGCTTGCTGATTCCCTCAACTTGATCAGGGAGAAATTCAACCTGAAAACTACTAATCTCTTCGAATTTGTCCTCGCATCAACATTGTTTCTTTTCAGTGGCACCTATTATGTACAAAAGGATGGCTTCAGCGTTGGATGCCCTCTGTCACCTGTCACCATTTACAGCAAAATTATTCATGGAGGATTTCGCAGATACAGCTCTGAAAACAGGTCCACTGAAGCCTACATGCTTTTTCAAATACGTTGATGTCACACTTGTGGTGTGGCCACATGGAAATGAAAAACGTTAGGAGTTCCTCCAACATCTGAACTCTCTGAAATTCAGTAGTGTTGTACAGTCTCGACTGTGCAGACAACGTACATGAGGATTACAATGATGACTATATATGCTTAACAAGTGAAAGTGATATTGAAACAGTTGTTGAGCCATGTAGTTCATCATTCTTATGGACAGAGAGCCACAAATCCTGTCTCCAGTGAATCACAGTAACAGACAATTGTTATCCAAGGAGCGAGTACCGAACATAATTACGTACATGAAAGATCATCCACAGCATAAGAGACAGGAACTGAAATTGAGGGTAACAAAGCAAAACCTGAAATGCTTAACTCGGTTTTCAAATGTTCCTTTACAAAGGAAAACCCAGGAGAATTGCTCCAGTTTAATCCTCGTACCACTGAAAAGATGAATGACATAATTATTAGTGTCAGTGATGTTGAGGAACAGCTGAAATCATTAAAATTTAACAAGGCTCCAAGCCCCAATGCAATCGCCATCAGATTCTATACTGAATATGCGGCTGAGTCAGCCCCTCATCTAAGTATAAATCTATGGTAGATCCCTCAAAACAAAACAAAAAAACTGGGCCCAGTTCTTGGAAAAAGTCACAGGTCACATCCATCTACAACAAGGTAGTAGAATCTTATAACATATTCTGAGCTCAAAGATAATGTGGTAGCTCGAACAGAATAACCTCTATGGCAACCAGCATGGTGTATGAAAACATCAATCATGTGAAACACCACTTTCACTTTTCTCACATAGCTTACTGATAGCTTTGGATTAAGGCAACCAGGTGGATGCAGTGTTTCTTGATTTCTGAAAAGCATTTGACTCAGTACTGCACCTACACTTATTGTCAAAAGTACGATCATGTGGGGTATCAAGTGAGATTTGTGACTCGTTTGAGGACTTTTTGGTAAAGAAGGCACAGCATGTTATCTTGGATGGGGAGTCATCGCCAGATGTGGGAGTAGCTTTGGGTGTGCCGCAAGGAAGCCTGTTGGGACTCTTACTGTTCATGTTGTATATTAATGATCTTTCAGACAATATTAACAGTAAAATCAGGCGTTTTGAAGATGATGCAGTTATCTATAACGAAGTACTATCTGAGAGAATCTGCATAAATGTTCAGTCGGATCTTGATAAGATTTCAAGATGGTGCAGAGATTGGCAGCTTGCTGTAAATGTTCAGAAGTGTAAAGTTCTGCACTTCACAAAACGAAAAAAACGCAGTATCCTGTGACCATAATATCAATGAGTCACTGTTGGAATCGGACAACTCATAGAAATACCTGGGTGTAACTCTTTATCGGGATATGAAATGGAATGATCACATAGGTTCAGTCATGGGTAAAACAGGTGGTAGACTTTCGTTTATTGGTAAAATACTGGGGAAGTGCAATCAGTCTACAAAAGAGATTGCTTACAAATAACTTGTGCGACCCATCCTAGACTATTGCTCTGGTGTGTGAGACCCATTCCATAAAGGACTAACAGGGGATATGGAGTGAATACAGAGAAAGATAGCACATATGGTCACAGGTTTGTCTAATTCATGGAAGAGAAATACTGAAGGAACTGAAATGGCCGACTCTAGAAGCCAGATGTAAACTATCCTGAGAAAGTCTATTAACAAAGTTTCAAGAACCAGCTTTAAGTGATTACTCAAGGGATATACTACAACCCCCTATGTACTGAACACACAGGGATCGTGTGGACAAGGTTAGAATAATTATTGAATGCACAGAGGCATTCAGACAATCATTCTTCCCATGCTCGATATGTGAGTGGAACAGGAAGAAACGCTAATAACTGGTACAGTGGGATGTACCCTCTGCCATGCACTTCATGATGGTTTGTAGCTTTAGATGTAGATGTAGATAGTAGAAAAAAAATTATGAACAGATTTCGAATGAGTCCCCAGCAATATGACCATATGAACAAATATTCAACAGAGGACAAGGCATATTTGTTCCAAAAACTGGTGTTTGCTTGCTTCGAGAATTCTCGTTACAGTTTACAGGATGTGCTTGATAGTGACTTACTAAGTTAACTCATCAAACTGCGTGTAACATAGATTATAGTGATTTGAAAAGAAGCAGTGGATGGTTGCATAACTTCGAACATAACTACAGAATTGGAAGACATAAGATAACGAAATTTCAGACAAAGTGGCAAGGGTGATAATGTACAGCAAACTGCGGAATCGGCCCGATAATTTGTAGTGAGATAAACAAGCGTATCCTGTAGTTCAGTAAGGAATTTGTTTTCAACTCCGAACAATCAGGATTTGAAGAGGAAAAGCGTATGCCTGGAACATAGAGGTACCAAGAAAGTACCAACTAACACCAATGCCTCAATCATTCATGTATAATTATAACCACTGATAATGTGCATGGTAAATTGGCTGGAAAGTTGTTTATTGTGCTGTTAGAACTTGGAGGTGCTCAGCTCCCTACGATTGTTTCTCATGTGCATGATCTTGCAAGGGCAGTAGGGAATATTTACATCAGGCCAAGCAAGAGTGGTCTGTGTATAAAAATCACATTCCTTTAGAGCAAACTATCCCTCATGAAAAGTGTGACATTGCAGTTCACACCACTGGACAAATTCAGCTTCTGGATATTTGTTTTTCCCTTGTCTATAAACCATATTACAGCACTATCTGCAGCTACACCTTGAAGGATATGCAGGTTCATGATAAGCTCTACAACAGATTTTTTACATTCGTTTGAATGTTATCACATTCCATCAGTTCTATTCGCCCCATTACGCCAATGTGATTCGATATGCATTCTTTAAGAGTGGATACTAGCTGAACGCCCTGCACAGTTTGTAACTCCTAAGGAGTTCACCTTCGGTCTTGAAAGGAGTTCACCTTCGGTCTTGATGGTGCGAACTTTTCTGATCACTGTTCCTCGCCATTTTTCATTCTGTGTTCATGACTCAAGTTAATGGTTTGTTTGGAACGTTTCTTGTTGCCAAGGATGTCCATTTTGTGAAGTGTAATACACACATCCCATAGAAGGTTGATCTCTGCATCTCCTGGACACCCATTTTCTGTCGCCCTCCAGATGTACAGGGTGAGTCATTAGCAGCTAATATTTTTCCTGGCATAGTTGTTGCCGTCTGGTGCGGCTGAGTAGTTCTAGGCGCTTCAGTCTGGAATCGTGCGACCGCTAGGGTTGCAGGTTCGAATCCTGCCTCGGGCATGGATGTGTGTGATGTCCTTAGTTTAGTTAGATTTAAGTAGTTCTAAGTTCTAGGGGACTGATGACCTCAGATGTTAAGTCCCATAGTGCTCAGAGCCATTTCAACCAGTTTTGAACATAATTATTAACAAAACACTTTCAAATGAGCCCTGATAAAGATTGAACTTGTGAGCTCACACTCAAGGGGTTTCTTCTTAGTCAAGTGCGAAACAGATTAGTGTATACAGGAAAGCCACTCACATTGATCTGTATCTCCACACTGTCACCATCCTTCACAGCTAGTGACTGTGATATGCAAAGTGGTACACAGAGCCCATACATTATCTGACTAAGAAAGCCAAGCAAGGCAGCTCAGTAACATTCAAGATGTATTGAAGAGGAACGAATAAGGCCACTGACCAACACGACATGCTTTCAAGCAAAAGGTACCGGCCCAGCAAATAGATCACGACGAGAAGGATAAGATAATGGTCTATCTGTCGTATGCTAGCGAAGTATGGAACAAAATCGTCGGAATCCTGGCTCAAAGTAACATTAAATATGTTTTCCGTCCACCTCCGGGAGTGCGAGCACTATTATGTATGATAAAAGACGAACTGGGGCTCCATGACCAGGTGTTTACTCTAGGCCATGTAATTCAGTAAGAGATACATCGGGCCGACTGTGCCGACAATGAAAGAGAGATGGAAGGAACATAGAAGAGCCACCAAACCTAATCTGCGGGTGCAGAACATTCTAGGCTAGAAGGGACTGAATGAAGTACCAAGAAGTGGAAGTGTTAAGACAGACCTCGTCGTTTTGGGACTATATTCTGAAGGAGGGCATTGAAATATGAGTGGCCAGTGATCTGACCAATAGAGACAGTGGCTACATCATTAGGGAAGCTTGGGACTTAAGCGCTCAGCCAACTGAAAGCATAGCATCAGCCAACACCCACTTCCACGCCCAATGGACCTACAGAAGCACTGAAGGACAGGAGTTTGCGTGCAGCTTTTGGTGATCACATCCCCTCACCACTCCATCCAACATTCCATTGCCCTAGAACTCGTCCATAGGATACTGATATATGAAACTAAAATATAAAGTCAGCTACCATTTCTTATTAATAGCTGTGACTATTTTATGTCACAGAATATCTTTTATGGATAGCCAATATTTCTGAAATAATATCAGTAGATCTGGAGAAATCTGATGTTAAAATACTTTTCTACAAAATCCTGTCCCATGCAGTAATTCGGGGAGACAGAATGACAGTGAAGCAAAAAAGGCCGTTTCATGTAGATAAACGTCTGAACTTTAGATTCTGAAAGGGAACTGTACGACCTCCGACATGTGACAGAAGACTAAGAACATATAATTTCCTAGTACCAATACTGTGGCACTCCGTAGCTCAGCATACTTTCATAATTTGTCTGCAAATGCATTTCCATTGTTATAACATTCGAAGTGTGCGTATACATCGAAAACCGAACTTAAATGAACTTTCAGCTCATTAATTATTTGAGCAATGGCTAGATGATGGCTTGCAAGTAATGTCATATGCAGACTGAACCTAGATTCATCCTCCTGACTGCAGTGCTTAATTTCAAAAAATGTTGGTGCCGTATCGCACCTCTTCAACCATACAATTCCCCTCCCCCACCCCAAGCATAAAAAACTCAAGTTTCGATTTTTGAAAACGTTTGATAAAACTTACAATGAGAAATCATTTTTTTTACAAAATACTATCCAAGTTTTTAAAACATAATTTCTTGTAATCAAAACAAGAAAACAACAAGTCTGAATGTATACAACAGGTGTGTCACGTTGGTCACCAGTTGGCGGCAAATTATATGCAGTTACACTGCGATTTGATACCTATGTACTATTTTGAATCCCCAATGCCGACCTTTTACAGTCTGTCCAAGAAAAGTTTCCTGGGAGGTGCCGGAACGTCATTTAGGTGCTTTCCGACCGAATGTCTTACTGGCACATCGTTGTTTCTTTTTGATCTGAGACAGAAAGCTTCATCCATGTGCAAGTTTTCAATGCCTGTGGAATTGAGCATGAACTGTCAAATTCACTTAGACGTTACGCAAAGAATCAATGCATTTGTCAGAGATTTACGTTGTTGTTGGTGCTTTGGTATGCGATTGTGAAAACCGCCAAAATGTTGGACGAAGAAACGGAAAATTTATATATACAGAATATTGAAGAATTTGTTCTCGATGAAAATAAAGTGGTAAGTTAAGAGGATCGCCAATATTGCAGCCGTATTTTTCGAATCATGTCACTGTATTGTATGAAGTTTGTTTTATGGCGAGACTTACAGAATTGTTTATAAACAACTCTTCTTTTTCAGGTTACCTACAAATGGCTTAGTAAGACTTTGGGTGTGCATGTGAACACGGCGAAGCAGTAAGTGTGTTATACTGGCACTGATTACAATAATGATGCGAAATTGTTTACTGAAAACTAACATGCAACGCTGCTTGCACATTTTTGTGTGACAGTTCAGCAAGTTCTAAATTCAGAATTGTAATTAATTCCCTCAAGAAAGTGGAAAAAAGTGCATTTAAGTTATGAGTTTCTTCACACACTTTGTTGCATGTGTTTTACATCAAGTTTAGTACACATTCAGATCTACGCACCGTTTAGTGAGTTTGCGTTAATGGCAAAATAATTTCCACTGATTTAATGAATCAGTTAGTACCAATGTCTGAGCGTAGTGACTCCGAAACGGATAGTTACGAAAACCGACCAGTGATCAACAGTTTTTTAGATTGTTTACTTTAGGTGCTTCCTGATCAGACTTGTTAGAATCGTAAATAACACTTACTGTATATTTTTCCTATTTATTTTGTCTAGTTATTGTAACATGCTTGTAATTATCACTAGTTTTCACCATACACTGACCATGTGTTATGGTTTCTGAAGGTAGCTGCAACTGGTCATCATTTAATAGTGAAGAGTCAAAATTAATTATGTAGTGATTTTGTTTTTTTCATTATAAGAAATGGCATAATCAATAGGTAATAAATATGTGTAATCAAGCAGACTATTAACTGTGTTAAAGTAGATAACCACAACACTTCTATTGAAGGACATTTAAGCTTTGTAAATCACAAGTAGTATCACTCCTTTAGATATTGTTCAGCAAATGGCCTTATGTTAACAATGCAGATGGTCTAATTAATAACTCACAAAACAACCGCAACAAGTTTCTGCTGTAAGTAGAGACAACTATAAGTTAAGAGTTGAATGGTGTAGTTGAGTTACACCTCTGTGCTTGCTGCTGTTTTGAGTTTTCTGGCTTTGATCGGATGTTTGATCTAGTCTGTTTCAGCAATAGGCTTTCACTTTTATTGTTTGAAATGTGTTCAGTGTGATTCATCATGAGTTACAGTGATGATGACAGTATTGGGAAACGAATTATTTGTGATGATAATGGATCCAGAGATGAATAACTTCCAGAACATTCAGAGCCATCCAGTTCTTATCAGTATGTTCTATTTTCTTATCCCTTAAAGTCAGAAGTAATAGTGCCTTGCATTTGATACTTTTACTAATGTAAAGCACAAGAAGTTAGATGTTACAGATGTAAATGAATCCTACATTGTTATTCAAGATATCTGCTCGTAGAATGAATATCTGCTCGTAGAATGAATTGCTGCTTGTTTGACCATACACATAGAATCAAAAACGAAGTCCGCAGAACGTCAATAGGAAACTGCAGAAGACGCAACAGATATTATGTCCAACTGATTGGTACAATATTATTTGTCAATTCAAGGAAAATATCCCTTTCATATCACTGTAACAGCAAACCATTACTACTTGTCTGTGGAAAGATTGCTAAAAGTCGGTCACTAAGAGGAAGACATTGAAAACCATGAGTGTTATGGCTAAAGATGCAATGGATTCAGTAACAGAAGAGTGACCCATTCACAATTTTTCGAGGAAATTGTTTCTACTGACATGGGATTTTGCAAATTGGACTTGAAGACGGTACATAAAAAAAGGAATAACTATTTCTCTGTCTAATATACCTAAGGGAAACATGTACACAGCTTGTAAGGGAAACATGTACACAGCTTGTTGCAGAAGAGAAGAAGAACAAGGACATGTAAGAACTTTTGCCCTTCATTCCACCTGTTCATCACCACTACTTTGAGTCTTCTTTCTTTTCACACTGCTGAAAACATTGGGCCACTGAGAGGAAATGATTTTATTGGTGATGAGTAACAGATATTATGAAAAATTATGTAAATACGGCATTATTGTTTGCCATGTATATTTTCATAGTAAATAAATTCCTTTACCTGTTTGTCACAAGTGGTGTAACTTCATTTGCGCCCTTATATTAGGTCTATAACTGGCTTGGGTTTATTGTAATTGCTAATTTGAGGTAGAAAAATCGATTCTGACGATGTTCAAAAAGTAATTATAAATTTTGTATCACAATCATGGTACACCATTAAATATCTCAAAACAAGAGTAATGAGAGTTACACAACTTTGCTTTGAGGGGCTCATTTGTTAAGTCATGTTGTTTGAGGGAGGAAAGCTTAGCACACACAGGCTGTCCCAGTTATAGCCATTGACATCTACAGCCTAAAACATGTCGTGATAATTGATTTATGTATTAATAAAGTTGATATTAGACCACTTAATTAACATTATCTTTCAAGTTTGTATAGTTATTGAGATACTTGGATCTAGACATGGTGTCTTGAACTTAATCATCAAATTTGACCAATGTTTGGGGGGCAAATATCCAAAAATTGTGACGAGTCAGTAGCTCTATTAAAAACAGCAGATTTTTATCTCCTAGGCGCTTGTTTTCACTTATTGGTATCTTTTGTTTTAGGAATAATATTTAGCTATATTTAGCTCCGAAGGTAAGCTTGCCTTTTTTTTTGAGAGAGAATACATAACCATTTCACTCTACATTAGTGTATTTTTCTTCTGTGCAATCTAGATTTGGGCTGACTTGACCAGATACAGTATGTTAATGGTCTAAGAACTTCTACATTTGTTCACAATAATGGCATAAAAACTGAAATTTTGATTGTACCAAAGAAAATACTGTATTTTTCTTTGGTACAATCAAAATTCAAATCTTTTAAAAAATGCCGTATGACTGTGGCTCAGCAGCATCGAAAACTTTGTCGTGGTAAATGCTTATTTGATGATGTAAATGAATTAATGAGAATCAGTTTATTTTTAAGATTGTATAAACTGGAATTTATATAATTCCAGTTTATATGGACTTGAAATATAAATTGTTCTGCATTGCGAAGCAGCAAAGCCAACATTTGAATATGATCAGGGACAGTTCAGAAATGGGAGAAGTTGTTGCTTCAATGGATTTAGCAGAAAAATGTTCATTTGTGGCGCAACCCTTCCACTGGGAAAAGAGGCAAGCAACTTTACCGCCATTTGTTGTTTATTATAAAGGTGCTGAAGCTCTCAAAAATTTGAATATTTGCGTAATCAGTGATTCCCTCAGTCATAACGCTATTGCTGTGCACGTTTATGTGGAAAGGTTGATCAAACACCTGTAAAATACAGTTGGGGAAATCACTGTTGGTTCTGTTGCCCTACACAAAAATTTAAAGAACTCCATCAACATATGTAATAAAAAAAATGTTGATACTGCAAGAAGAAAGGTTTGAAAATGGCCAAATGATTTTAGGAATGAGAGATATTCACCAATTTGTGTGGACTGATAAACGAATTCATATGAGCAAGTTTCAGATGATACAGCATCTTTTATTGCTAACCCTGACCAATATATTGCAAACTGCTTTGATGAAAAGATTTTGAATCTCCAACCTACATACTATGTAGCATGTATTTATGACAATAAATGATGGCTTGGGAATATCTATGACATCTCACTTGAACAGAGTGATGTTTTAATGGACTTCATGCGTGCTGGGGGTCCTGCACCTTCATTTTCTTGTCCATATAGAAAAGACCGTTACAGAGTTCCAGAGCAGCATATTGTCACCAACATTCCTGCTCCATCCCTAACATTGACAGGACACCAGTTTAACTTCTCCTTAGCAAACTTTATCCAGTATCGAGAAAAATTTAAAGTCAGGTCAATAGTAAGGAGCAGCTTGGGCTTGGAAATGTGATAAGAAACCTAGTGTAGGCTTAGGAACATGCCAGACACACGTTATGCTTGGCAACCTGATTAGAAGCACTGTAACAGGTTTGCGAACCTGGTAAGCAACACAATTCAGGCTTGGGAACTTCTACGAAGAGACCCACCAGTGGATGTTGCATGACTTATCAGGTGAGGCCCCTTGGTGATGGCATTACCATTTTTTTTTTTTTTTAAATAGTAGCATCCCTTAAGCAAAAGATACCAACAATCAAAGTCAGGTGCCTAGAAGATAAAAATCTGTTCTCCCCACCAGAACTAGTTGTAAACAAAATTGATTGGCTAACATTTTGAGATATTTGACCCCAGAAATTGGTCAAATTTGATGATTAAGTTTAAGGTACACCAAACGTTGAGTAGAAACATCTGTTTGCAGGTTTCTCACTATAATAGTCAATTCATAAAAAGAGTTGTCAAACATGATTTATTCATGATAATACCCTCACTGGCAGAGTGGCCTGGAAGCTGATGGCTGTGGTGACAGAAGTACAGCACATCTGAGCTAAAGCTTTACAGGGCTTCTTTTGCGTTGTGCCTGCTGCTATGGTAAAAGTTTTAACAAAATTGTAGATTATCAGGTGGGGACCAGTTTTAAATTAGACTGATTTGATGTGGAATGACCCAGTTTTGTTCTTTTCCAGATTGCTGTATGCGTTTGCGACACAGAGTGCAGAGGCAAAGACCGCAGGGATTAAGAAAACCTTCCTTATCAGTGGGGTTTTGTTGAATGATGGTGGGTGCAAAGTTGCTGTTGTGCAGGAAGAAAACTTGGAGAAATTAAAAGACCAGTTCAAAACTATAACTTCGGAACACATATACAGTGTGCAGAAAGTGAAGAATGACACAGCCCTTTGTGACCTGTATAAAGTTGATAGTTTCCAGAAGGATGACAGTAGTCCGTAAGTTACTTGAAATATGTGTATCATTGTTGTAACTAATATAATGTAGAACATGAAGGAAAGCAAGAGATCTCAAAGCTGAAGTGAGATAGGATTAAGAATTAAACTAAAGTGCACTTACACTGTACTTGGCTCTTAATTTGCATGCTGCTGTTATCGATTTATCGTTGGTCATAACCAATCAGGTGATAGTATATGATAGTCAGTGAGAATTGCTCAGCCTCATAACCTCGGTTGTCATAGTTATTTGTCCCATATATCACAGTTTTTTAGCTTGTAGTTAGTTGGTACTTAATAGCACCTTGAGAATCAGTGAAGTTTATAATCTTGGTTATCTGAAATACTTGGTTGTTTCTTCTGAATATGTTACCATTTCTGAGGCTGTGGTTAGGGTGGGACAAATGCCCCAGCTTAAACAAGATATGAACTAATTTCATTTAAGAAGCAAAGGAAATTACAAATGAGCACTATCATTGGCTACCCACATCCTTGTTCGCTCCCCAAAAGTCATTGCACAGACAGTTACCAATTGCAGCAAGCAAGCATAAGAAAATCCAGGTATGCCATAAGTGCACTTTTACAAGGAATTACCTCATTTCCTGCTGAGAAACTGCTTGTTAATTATTTGCACAAATTATCAGACGGCCTGTTTAAGAAAGTGATAATGGGGGCTGCTGCTGCCTCTATGTCGTGGTTATGTTTAACAGTGTTACATTACTTTTAACATATGATTATCTGTTCCCAAAACATTATTTGCTTAATAGAGTGTGATAAGTGCCCATAAATCTGCACATTTATTCTTGAGGGTATTTTCCTTATTGTTGTATCAACTAAAATAATCAATTTTTGAAAATATAATATAATGAGATGGTAAAAAGTCTATGCACAAAGCTATTGCAGGAGAAAATGTATAGAAGTTAAGGAAATGTGCAAGCTTTCGGAACCAGCATCCTGGTTGAAAGGGAAGGTAAAGAACCAGAGAGATTTGGGAAATGGGACTGTTGTTCTTTGTACTGCATGACATGAATGAGTCAGTTACACCAAGCATAAAGTTTCTCAGTGACGAGATTTGATGCGTTA
The DNA here is from genome assembly GCF_023864345.2 of Schistocerca serialis cubense. NCBI lineage: Eukaryota > Metazoa > Arthropoda > Insecta > Orthoptera > Acrididae > Schistocerca > Schistocerca serialis. The sequence goes on from NC_064639.1 coordinate 379,354,087, forward strand.
GCCAACTGGAAACTACCATCTAGATTGATCTTGTCATCAGGTGGTCGTATTTCCACAGATTCCTTGATTCTGGAGTCCCAGAAGTTCAGTGTGTAGGCGACAACTTTCATTTCATTATAATCCATGCATAGCCAATAGAAATATCTCCCAGGGGGATCACAACTCTTTTTTGGGTACGTGTGTAGTGTGCATGGGGCTCGAGCTATTGCAGCCTTTCTTCTCTCCTAGGCTACATCCCTTCCCCTTATCCTCTCCTTCCTATCCTTGTGCCTCCCTCTACCCCCCCCCCCCCTCCCCGCCCCACACACACACACACACACACACACACACACACACACACACACACACACTCACACACACACTCTTTCTGCCTCAGTGTTTCCTTTTATGACAACTCGGCCATTCCCTTGGTTCTGCTTTCACTCTTGTATCTCATGTTTCCACTCTCCCTTTGTTGTCACCTGGGATTTGACCTTCCTTTCTAAATCGATTTTGTAGTGTGAGCCATTTGGGTCTCCAACATGGTTCCTCTCCCCTCCCTCCCTCCTTCCTTGCCTTAGATCCCCCCTCCCCATCGCTAGGTCTCCTCCACACAATGTAATAAATAGTAATGGAATTTGCACATAGATTACTGTGGTGCCCATTAAAAATAGCTTATTGAAGTTTAAATGCCGCAGTAGACATAATGTAGTAGCCGACACATTATCATAGTTTTATTTACTGTGATTGAATGTAGGAATGTTCCCTGATTTCTTTATCTTTTTAAATAATTGTTAATGACTTTTACATATATTTTAGGGTACCTGCCATATCATGTAGCAAGTGCCTGCCAAGAACGGATTCTGAACTATCGAAGTTAAGGATAAAGGCAGAGGCTGCAACAGTGACCAGTGATTCCAAACAGTGGCCAACAGGTCCTACAAAGAAAGCGCCATCATCCAAATCACCAAGCAAAAATGTAATTACTTTGATAAAAAATACCTTCCATTAGCTCCTCTACATTACTCATGCCACCATGGTGTTTGGTTTTTGATAATATAGTCTTTGTAACTTTGTTATGTTATGCAGGATGTCCCAGGAGGAAAGATCATTATTTTGAGAGGCGACAAAAATGATCTTTTGAAGCAACTCAGACATACATATATTTTGCTTTGAATGAGCCCTGACTATGTGCTTGTAAATGTTTTTCATTATGAAATTGTTTTATTTTCTCATTTTTAGGTGTTGGTTAACATTTATTTATCAAGTTACAAATTTCTGACAGTTGTAAATAAAATACCACAGCCCCCATATTGTGTTTGCTAGAAGGTGGTTTCTGCACCACAGTCATCCCCCCCCCCCCCCCCCCCCCCTCGATCCAGTTGCAAGTGGTTTACGGGAAGAACAATTGTTGATAAGTCTCCGTTTGAGCTGGAATCTTTCTAATTTCATCTTCATGTTCTTTTTTGCGAGATATACATAGGAGAAAGCAGTATTGGTTGACTCTTCTAGGAAAGTACGCTCTCGGAATTTTAACAGTAAACACACCATGATGCAGGACATGTCTCTTTCAGCATTTGGCACTGAAATTGGCTGTGCTCACTATGATGCTTTTGCACTTACTAAATGAATCTGTAATGAAACCTGCTGCTATTCATTAGATGCTCTGTATTTCCTCTATCAGTCCCGTCTGGTACAGTACCTGCAAAAAAAGTCGTACACATTAGTAAAGTGCCTCCATGAATTAAAGAGGTTTGATGACTGTGGATTAACAATGAGGGCCGGTGTGCCGGTCAGACTGGATGTTGTCATCAGGTGGTTTCCCAAATCCAAGTACATGAATACCAGGCTGATGCCCACATCCCCCTTCAGTTCCATGATTCGCAAACGTTTAGAAAATGTTCACACAGTTGCACATGGGGTAGCATTAGACACAGACCATTAAGATTGACAGAATCTGTGCCAGGGAGGGGGTGGGGGGTGATATGAAGAGCATCCAGCCACCCTCTACCATTAAGCCAGATCTGCTCATTAAGATGCCCCATTAATTAATAAGCTGACCTTGCGAAGATAATGTCTTGTACCAATCCCAGACTGATGAGCAGTATTCAAGTGCAGTTTCAACCAGGATTTTGCGAGCTTTGTCCTTTGTGGGCGGACTGCGCTTCTTGACGATTCTTCCAATGAATCTCATTCTGGCATCTGCCTTACTGCAGTTAGTTTTATGCTGTTGTTCCATTATAAATCGCTCCATACATGTTAAGGTTGTGACTGTTTCCAGCTATTGCTCTGCAATTGTGTTATCTGTCTATTGATGCACAATACATTACATTTGCTTATGTTGAGGGCCAAATGCCAATCCCTGCACCAGTGTTGATTGTCTGCAAGTCTTCCTGCATTTCCCTACAATTTTCTGGCGTTGTGACTTCCGTACACATAACAGCATGATCCACAGAAAACTCATCTAACTTCTTATGTTGTCTACTATGTCTTTATATTTGTTGTAAAAAATAATAGACTTATAACACTCCTTTAGTATATGCCTATATGCCCGAAGTCACTTTTATGTCTGGAGATTTATCTCAATTGAGAATGACAACCTATGTTATTTTGCTAGGAATGATTCAGTCTAATCACACAGCTGGTTAGACATTCTGTATGCTCATATTTTGCTCATTAGAGGGCAGTATAGAACTGTACTGAATGCCGCTTGGAAGTCAAGGACCATGGCACCATCCTGGGCTCCTGTATCTACTGCTTTCTGGGTTTGGTGGGCAAACAGAGTGAGCTGGGTTTCACACTATCGTTGTCTTTGGAACCCATGTTGATTCTAGAGAGGAGATTTTTTGGTCACCAGAAATATCATAAACTGCAAGCTTGAACAGTGCTCCAAAATTCTACAACAGACTGACTTCAAAGATATAGGCCTATACCTGTGTGTGTGTGTGTGTGTGTGTGTTTGTTTGTTTGTTTGTTTGATGACCCTTCTTTAAACTAGGTGTGACCTGTGCTTTTTTCCAATCATTAGGAATGCTTCACTACTCCAGAGGCTAATGGTAAGCGGCTCCTAGAAGAGGGGCAAGTTCTGTCGCATACTCTTGTGTAGAATGGAAGTAGTATCCTACCAGGTTCATGTTGTACATAACTAAATGACAGGCCATACATTACTGCATATGAAATGTAACCAATATATCTAAATTGTATTTTAAGTTGAGACCAGAATGATATATCTTTTCATTCTTGAGATATTGGTTGTTATATCTGCGGACGGTTCACTCGCGATGCGCCCGAACCTTTCCTGCGCTTCGGGAATCAAGTGGCGTAAAAATCGTTGTATCTCATAAAAGGTTCAAGATATTGAAACGATGAGTTTTGGAAATGATAGCATGCAGAAAGGACTATTTTATCATATGATTAACACTAGAAAAGCATGGGGTTTTGTCCAAATTTTCATAGCCAAACAAAGGGAGAGAAACAGGTAAACGGGGTATCAAAGTGACCAGCATGAAGTCTAATTTGGCACAAAAATATTTAAATTCTTGAAAGTAATCAGGGTAAGTAATGAAGACTTAATTAATGAGCTGAGGAAAAATTGAAATGTTTCACGAAAAGCTGCTGTAAATGCAATGTCAAAAAGAGTTCATCAGTTGAAGACCTAGCTATTTTGCACATAAAAAGATACATTGGAGCGGTATTTAAATGTCAAAAAGGCTTCCTTCGAATCAAGTACGTTAGGAAGGCAAACGAGGAGTCAGTAAGATCATGCTTTCTGAATAAAACTTGAAAATAAAAAATGAAAGAAATCAGTCAAATATTTTATTAAATGAGTAGATCAGAGAAACGTTCTACGTGCCTTTGAAGGATGTTCGAAATCATGAACAGAAAATGAGGTGCACCAAACGTTTTCCTAATATTTTTTATTTCATGCTTTTAGACAAATCATTACAAAAAATGTTTGACTTTCTTTTCAAAAAATTTTTATGCTTTACTTTTACAGACTATTTAGAGTAATTGCAGCACTTGGCCTTAACATTGACTGCTGATGAATTACGTTCACAACATCAAGTATCTGTAAAATTTCATGGTTCATTGTAATTTATTAGGAATTAAGTGAGTGTGATATACTGGGATAGGTGTGAAGATCAAGTTCTTTGGCAAGATCTTAAAAATATACTTAGCAATGCAGTGTAAACAGTATACAGAATTGTTACGGAGTCAGTAAAAATATAAGAAGGACTTGGAATCAAACCCAGGACTATTTCCTACCATGTAATCACAAACTGTATACGCTACCCCTACACCACAGCTAGCTTTTGTTCACTGGTATCAATCTCGTACTTACGTTTGTATTTAGCATAGTCAGTCATGTAGTAGTCATTCCTCCGCATTTATGGGCTGTTAAAAGTTCTTGATCATGTAAAAAACATTTGTACTTAATTTATTGGTGAGATAGTCAAATGCTCCTCTGCTCATTCACGTGTATTTGAAGAATTTGTCTAGTGATCTTCGTAGTTGATGATATTTATGAAATTCTGCATGGAGATTCCTCCCTTTGTAAATTTCATGCAAAGCATTCCTTTTCGCTTTATTTTCTTTGGTAAATCTAATTCTGTAGCCTTACTCTCCAGCTACAGTATTCTACAGGTTAGGGATGCTGTTTTATAGAAACAGCTGGTTGGCTCTAGGCAACCATCTTGTAACGGGACATAGTTGCTCGCACGCATGCGGGACACCCGAGCTTTTCGCCTGATGCTGCTGCGCTTCTGTTGCTCACATAAGACACGGCCTTACTGCAGAACTTCCATGTAAGTGCTTTACGTACATCCCAATTTTCTGCTGTTGCATGTATAGAGGATCATAAAATGTCTAATCACATTAATGTGAACACCTGTCAGAAACCTGAATAACCACCTTTTGCAGTGTGGGCCAGTGTGAGATGTGCAGGAAGAGAGTCATTGAGGTTCTGGAAGGTACTGACAGAGATTTGGAGTCATGCCAACTCCAGTGCCGAGGCCAGCTGCGCTAGGTTTCTCGGTTGAGGATCCATGGTGCAAAGAGACCAATTGAGATGGTCGCACAGATTGTCGATTTGGCTTCAATCCAGGGAGTTTTATAGTGAAGGGAGAACAGTAGCCCATCCTGATGCTCTTCGAACCATGCGTGTACACTGCGAGTTATGTGTCATGTTGCATTGTCCTGCTGATGGATACTATTGTGCTGAGGAAAAACAAACAGCATGCAGAGGTGGACATGGTCCCCAAAAATAGATCTGTACATGTGTTGATCCATTGGTTCACCTGGGCAGTCATTTGCTCAATAGTTGCACATTGTTTCGACTGGTACACATTTCCATAGCCGTTCTTGAGCCCTCTCATCTATGATGCGTGATGCACCACAGTTGCCTCGATGTCGGTTTTGGATAACACCGTTTTACCATGCACAGTATACCTTATTTATAAATGAATAAGTTGATTTTTGAATGTGTGTATAGTGTACGTGATGTCTCTGCCACAGGAATTTCTGCCGTGTCTAGAAATAAACTTTGCTGCAGACAAAAGGGGACAGGGCTATATGAGATGGGCGGAATAAAGCGGAATGGGTGAATGCCAATCGCTGTTTGTGTGGTTGACTGGGTTTGAGAATGATCGGCATTGTTATAATTACTAGCGAAATCCACAGATTCAGACTACCAGAGTGGAAATAAATGACTAACAGGAATAACATATAAGAAAGGTTACATATTATCTTCTCATTGTATCCAAGAAAATGAAATTTTGGCAGAAAATATTTGGCCAGACCTCTACTCTAGTAAGGGCCAGTTGGACTGTCCCAGGCTAGCAGCTGCGAAAGTTCTGTTCTGGGAGTAGCACGAAAATGCGTTGTGCGAACATGTAACAACACCTAACCAGATAATAAACGCAGGATAACTAAACCAGTGATTGTGGCAGGATTAGTGAAGTTAAACGGAGAATAAGTTTTGACACTGGTAGGAATAGTTCCAGAATTAGTGATGACAATATTGATTGTTAAAACGAGGAAGGAGAAGAAACGGGGACATCACACATATTATGGAAGACTATGACGATTCCAAATTTATATAAAAATTTTGTACTACTGCTTTTCGATCACATGCTTCAGAAACTAGAGCTTATAGATGAAATGTGGAACTATTTCCAGCATAAGACTTTTTGCTTGCAGTAGGCCTAATAGGCATTTGATATTGGTACTTCATGAATTATATTCTGTCTTGTCATAAAAATGACCATTTGTGCCAAAACAGTCTCATTTATTTAGTGTGTGTTACGATTTCTGCAATATTGGGCAGGCCTATTTCATTTTATCTAGCAGACAGTGACAGAATACACACAGTGAGATCGAGAAACCACACCGGTCTTGGGTACTATTTGTATTAACTGTTTTTTCAGTATTAGAGAGCAGCATTTTGTTTTTTCATGTAGCAAAACATTTGGCGAACTTTGAGGTAACAGATTCTTTCCTAGAAAGGAAAGCACGCCGTGTAAAGCTGTAGCAACATCAGGGAGAAAAAAATGCCAAGACTAACAATTGAAGAAATGTGTACTGTCCTGTTTGTCTCTTGTCTTTACTGGTTTAATGTATCCTATATTTAATCTTATATCACAAAATGACTAGTTATTAGCTAGTAGGCAATAAAGAGTGCAAATTTTCTGAAGAGTTCTTGTTCTCATGGTTACAAATAATCCCATCCAGTATTAATTGTGAGGTTTTTTGTTTTAAAAAAGAGGGGCAGGATATCAAACTGGCTGACTGGGAGTAGGAGAGGCACCAATGGACATTTTAATTTCTACTGTCCTGAATGTAGCTTGATGGCATCCATTACAAAATATTACACATTTGAATTGCACAAAACTAAATACAGTGACGTGCTATAGAAGAATGCTGAGTGAAAGATGTGGCACTGCACTTTGGCTCACTTAAGACCAAGTAACATGTCTTACATTTCTTCCAACACACGTTTTATGTATCGGACTCTTCAGGAAGATGTGCACTACAAAATGAAAGTATTTTTGAAAAGTTGATTTTTTTAAAGTTTTTGGTGTCATGCCTCAAACGCTCGAGGGAGGGGAGACACCACTATCTAGTATTGTCCCGGTTCGGACATATAGTACATCCGGGCCTGATGCACAGAGCTGTCTGAGTTTTAGTGGGAAGGTGCGCAATCTCCACGTGCCCCGTGTTTACATTTAGTGTTTTTGCTGTATCCTCTTCGTTTATTGCTCTCACGTCAAATGGAAACAAAATGGATTTCTGTGGCCGGGAGCTATCAAGTGAATTAAAATACATTCAAATAATTAAGGAAAGTGAAAATATGTTACTAGTTTCAAATTTTATTTTATTTCCACCATTCTGACAGTCGAGCATTAATCACCTTGCTGAACAATGAAGTTATTTTTGTCGATTTGTTAAAGACATTTGGCTCTTATTAATCTTTCCCGCTGAGGCAGTCAATTTACTTGAAACAAAATGTTTAATTCCACACTATTGGCTAGTTTCAACTGTTCGCTGTATTTCAAGTGCACATTTTCATCTTCTAGCAACTATGGCATTATGCCATAATAAAGAACCAAACATGAAGTAATATAGTACTGATACTCCAAAAAAATTTACAACTGAATCTGGACATACGAATGTGCACTTTAAGCCAAATTATGTATTTTAGCATGCTTCACGAAATTCCAATGCTCTTGAAGTATCCTCTAATATCTTGTTTCTTTTATGAAATAATGGGAGATCTTTTAATGTTTTACACAAGGGCTTCCTGCGTCGTTGTAGATGCGCAAGTGTGGTGGTGCCTGTTATGTGGTGCTCTCTGGCAACTACTGAAATAAACCTATTTCTAACAGGTCGCGGGAAAATCTTACGAATGGTTGTTTGAAAAGTGTTACTTTCAAAGTAAATTTCCTTTTACACAAAGTGAACTATGTGTGAGAATGTACAATGAATTTCTTAAATCACAGTGTGTTTGACTCTCATTTAAAAATCAACTATTTGAGGACAACTATTTAGAATAATTTCAAGCCCAGAAGATCAGACATTTATGTCATTGTTAAAAATTTTACTGGCACATTTGTGTGATGTATCTTAATGTGTAACACGCACAAAAAGATCAAAATTATATGTGAAAGCTTAGCTTCTCTTGCAGCTTATTAACCTTTGAGACCAATATCATATGTGAAAGCTTTTCTTTTCTTGTAGCAACACTATGTATATTAATTTAAACGATTAACTTTTCCTATTTGTGTGTTCACACTACTTAATAATTATGTTGCTATTGGGTGACTACATCACATGTCCTATGCTCTGAATATCCGCTGTCATTGGCTGGTGAGATCACATGACATGAACTATGGCTGGCTTACAAAAGTGCATCACAATCTTGATTTCAGTGCTTTGGAAACTAACATGCGGTGTTTGGTGAATTCGAATTTATACTTTCTTAATACGAAAATATGCAGTGTACATGTTGCTGAACAACAGACATCTTTCCAAAACGTGTTTTTTTCCCCCTGAGTTTTGTTTTAAAGTGCCGAGAATTTCTATGTCAGTGTATAAAACCATAACCATGCAAAGTATTAATAAGTTTTACAGTGTATTTTCATCCAGAAAGTTTTTTCCTCATCCCCATATACACCCTGAGAGGGAATGACCTGCTCATCAGTTTGCAAACCTATGGAGGAGGAAAGTGTTTGAACACAATCCAGTTACCTACCTTCCTTAGTGCTTTTACCCCACACACCTCCCCATTCCATCCTGTTAAACCCCTGGAAAACAATTTATCCCTTAATATGGATCTACTGCACTTGCAGGGGGGGGCCACGATGTTTGAAACGCGGATTTACTGCAAACTTCGTACACTCGTAGTACTCCATGAGGACAACAAAATGTGCAAACAGTAGCACGTACTTCTCAAGCGTTATTGAGAAAATCGCAAGATAATTTCGGTCGTCAAATATGTACCAGTGCATGGCTGTCATTACCATAAAGCGGCGGCAGCCAAGTGGTTAGCTTCCAAGCCCCATAATTGTAGGTCGTTGGTCGCTGGATCGAGTCCCATTCGACATTCTCCCCCCTCCCCAACACAGTCATATTCTTTACTATTTATATTAGAATTGATATAATGGGAAAAATACGTGTAATCAGATGGACTTTTATTAAATTTACAATGTTATTTGGCAGTCTACAAATATTTATTATCACAAATAATATAATATTCATAACTGCCGACTAGTAAATGACCAAAAGCATAAAGTTATACTGAAAATGTTTGCTTGTCCATGATTTGAAAAATCCCTTATGCCTGAAAGGAGCCCGAAACTACTTGTTACCTACAAGTTCTAACTGCCGCAGACGGCTTTTGAAAGATGTACAACTATGTGTTGCTTTCGACATTACGAGTACAAGTTGTTGGATGGTATTTTTCATAAAAACATGGAAAACATAAAGTTAAATGGCTCCAGCTGCATTGAATAAATGCTATGTTTACGTATAGGCAAGGTGTTTTGAGATTTTCCATGGAAAAACAAACCTCGATAACATTTTTAAAAACCTCCCTTCCATCCGATAATTTGTAAGCAAACCATGCATAATGCAGCATTTCCTTAAATATCAGCGCTGGTAATTCGTCATGCAGTATCAGGCGTATTTTAATATGTCTTAACAAGAAGCAATTTCTCATTCTCTTTCGATTAAATAAGAACAATTTTGAAGACGCTTAATGAGATTTTTAACTTGCCTGTAGAAATAAACATTGCACGGCTGGCAAACTGGCGTGCATTTCAGAGGTACGACTTGAACCGTACATGTTCCAAGTCCTTCGTCATCGGTGAAAATTCCGTTGTACAAACCAGGATTCGTTTGATCCCTGCAAGAATCTATTGTTAATCAGAATTTTTTCTTTTTTCACGTAGGGAAGCATGGCACTAGATAAAAATGAACAATATAATTGTGTGGTAAGTTTCCCGGATTTCGAACTCGTTGTGATGACATTTGGAAGATCTTTAGTTAATTTGTCAAAAGTGTTCTGAACCTTTGGTCCAAAGTTCAAACTTCCCCATGGCTTTTCCCAAACAAAGAAACACGTGCGGCAATAATTCGCCACACAATGTTATTGCATATTGTGCCATGTACAAGTGCGTCACCTTATTCATATTGCGCCTTCTGACAAACACAGTCTTCGAATTTCTTTTGGCGAGAGTTCCTTTGTATGTGGACTGCTAAGGGCAACCTGTCTGGTCTGTATTGATAGCAATATTATTATTATTATTATTATTATTATTATTATTATTATTTTATTAAATTTCCGGATGATTGCCTTCATCTGCAATTGAAACTTTCTTGTGGCTTCCAGCATTTCTGCACACACACACACATTCCCTCAAGCTCACATACTGCATGATCTTCCTCTGCCGAATTCTGTGCCATAGTCTGACTTTTTTTGTCCATCAAAGCAATGCTTTGAAGATGAAGTCGTCTGATTCGAATTGGCCTGCAGCAGCCAAACCCCACTGCTGTAGGTTTCTGGTTGTTACCCAAAAAGTAAAATCAAAGTTTCGTTTTATTAATATAATTATTTCTTCGCATGAGGTTTTTGAAGATATAGAAAATTAGATGTAGAGCGATAAAAATGAACACTTACTTGCAAATAATTTTGGCGAGACTCCATGAAACGGTCATAGGTCCATGAATTAATTATCGAATATTTATCTTTCGTTAATCCTCCAGATTTTATGTTTTCTTCCCATCTCTTCAATTCTACTTTTCTTGTCAAACTTCTAGACCCTTTTATCTGGAGAGTTTGAAGACTCCATTTGGGGTGTTCTTTCGCCAGTTTAACAACTTTTATTTTGGTCTCCAACGGAACATAATTGCCGTTCGATGCCTTTTCTGCTGGCTCATAATCTTCATCGTCGGACGAATTTTCTTCGACTTTACGGAATTGATCTTCTTTGTCTACTTCATCAAAATGAATAAGGTCCTCGTCAGTGATGAGTATTTTTTCTCCTAACATTTCCATAGTAGCCCGATACAGTTCTTCTCCAATTACCGTAGCATTGGCAGAAATCATTGCTGATGCTTCTGTTTCAATGACATCTGCTTCTTGAAGAAGACTCTCACAATATACGAACGCATCTTTCAATTTGCACAATTCGCAACTGCCCTATGGATTCAATATTCATGACATTCCTCATCCGCAGTTCTCGGCGAACCGGCTGTTACTTCCATTTTTCTAGTCACGATGTAAGGTTTTATACTTCATGAACAATTTGCATGTATGTTATTTCTTCTTGCTACATAAGCAAGGTCTCACCGCTATGCGAGTTAACCGTCGAATGAGCCCCATTCTACCCCGTTTCGAGCATGGCCTTCCCCTCATTGGTCGTTTTCTAGTCGGTAATTATTAATATTATATTATTTGTGATAATAAAACTTTGTAGACTGCCAAATAACATTGTAAATTTAATAAAAGTTCATCTGATTACACATATTTTTCCCATTATATCAATTGTAATATAAATAGTAAAGAATATGACTGAGTTTGAAAAAAACAAAAAGTGACGGACGGGACTCGATCCAGCGACCAACGATTACAGGGCTTGGACGCTAACCACTCGGCTGCCGCCACTTGATGATGATAACGGCCACGCACAGGTGCATATTTGACAACCAAAACTGTCTTGCAATTTTCTCAATAACGCTCGAGAAGTACGCGCTACTGCTTACACTTTTTGTTGTCCTCATGGAGTACTGTACGAAGTTTGCAGTAAATCCGAATTCCAAATGTCGTTACATTAGACGTCGTACACACATTTAAAATTTGTTTTTAACGCACTGCATTTAAAGACAAATATTAATCTTGTACTGTCAGAACAATATTTTTAATAATCTGCAATTTTCCTTCCCCTACAGTGGATAAATAATTAGTCTTAGTGGGGGAAAATAATAAAATTTAATGTAGTTTAGTTTTGTACGGGAAACATTTTGCACTAGAAGCTACAGTTTTTGAGTTATTTCGAGAAAAATATAAAGTGACCTTAAAACGTCTGCATCCCCATCCTGCACCCACCCCAACGCTCACACCCAACCAGACAGGATTTTTAGCATTCTGTTCTGGACACTGCCTCCTCGCAGTGTGCAAAAACTTGTGACTATGTCTTCATTGATTGAGCTAGTAGCTATAAATTATTGTTCATGTCAAGTCGGAAGGTGACCCTGTTGAAGCTATTTTGTGTCTCCTCCTTCATTAATCAGTATCAGCCAATAAGTCTTTGTCCCCTTCCAATCACATCGGCATTAGCTGCCCTAGATGGTGGTAGCAGCTCTCCTTCAGACAGTGCCGTTGCAGGCCACAGTTTTTCATAGAGCAACAACATTATTTGTTGGAGCTGAACTGTCACTGATTTGTGGTAATGATGTAGATGTGGATCTGCGACTTTAAGCACTCAAGTGTGATCTATATATAAAATGTCTCATGTGGGCAATGAATATGAAGTGCTTCACAATCAGGCAAGTGGGTTTATTCACTGTTTTCATTGACTTTTTGTAATGTGAATCTGAAAGCAGGACTTCTGTTAATTTTTTTGAAGTTAAAAATGGACTGCAGAAGCTTGCAACATCATCGAAAGAACTGTATACTGGATTGTAAATTAAATTATCAGAGCTGTAAAAATTTAGGAAACATTAATTTTCTGTTGCCAGAAAAGCACTCAAATCACAAGAAAGTGAATGTTACTGTGTTCCGTCGCTGTCGCTGTGATAACAGTAATCCATGGTTTTCAAAATGCACAGTTTAATAAAAAGTTGCTGTTTGTTAAAATAATTGATTGGATAATTGCTGTATGAGAACTTATTACCTTTTATTGAATTTGTTTCATTATTTCCAATTTGAGATCACAGAAAATTGCCTTCAGACTATCAATTTCCATATTTATTGAATTTTTACCCCAATAAATTTGCAGGTATAGACATTTATGAGTGGCATTTCTATCGTTTTGGGAAAATTGCTCAAATAGAAACAGCAATTTTGTATTACTATAATACTGTCCACATGCCACTAAAACTGAAAAGTAGTAACTGGTTTAGATAACTTTGTCATCAGGAAACCGTCTACTTTGGAAAAATCATGTCTTCATGATGCCATGTCAACTATTCGGTGTCTCCTGTTAAGCTCAGTGTAAAGCATCTAGTCCTATAACTGTGCAGTATCTAATGCAGCATCATAAATACAAGAAGTACCTGAAGATTTGTTTGAAACAAGTTCCATCATTTGTAATTTTCTCCTAAGCTTGAATATAAACATGATGTAACATATCCATTTGAATCTGATTGTTGATTACAATAACATGTTATATTATTTGGCAATGTGGAAGGTGTCTTTCTCTTCCTGTACATGGCAACTTACCAATATCACATGCATTATTGTTCATCATGGTATGTCCTGTAGGTAATAATGAGTTATTGTACTGACGAATGCATTAGAGAACAAAATTATTTGCATTATGAATCTTGTAACGATATGTTTATGTAATGTGTATACATCATCATACAGTTATAAATGTCCCCGTTCATAGTCCCTAATTATAACAATATGTTTACTTTTGTGCTGTAAAACATAGCTACAATCAGCGGTGGAAATATATTTGTGAATGCCGACCGTATGCGGCTGTTTCTTGTTGGATCGTCTGATCAGTCAGAAGTTGCATTGCAGAGGAGGGTAAATGCCTATTCAAAATATAATAATATAATTATTTTTGGATAGCTCAACATGAATTTCCTAAGGGACCGTAGTTTATCATGCATTTATCAGTAGAATATGGCGCAGAGAAAATATTTCGCCGCATGCAACTTCCGTCTGATTTCGATGAAAGAATTCGTGACTGTGAACTCTCTATTTGGCAGAAACATAAAGAAAATTAATAACTTCATGAAGGAGTGAGACATTGATTCTATACTAAATAAATAGTCCATACCAGTTCCATTTAACTGTGAATTTACGGCAATTAATAGATGAATTTACACTGCAGTGAAGGATTTAACATGGATGCCGTTTTGACTGGCACTTCCCTTCTCGTAATGAAAATAATTCCTTTGACGCTTTCACATGCACATCGCACAATAAATCTACTGCTATGTAGTATTGCACTTTTACTTTACACTACAATATTATTATTTTTAACAATAATAATACGGCGGCAAGACATGCGTGTCCGACACAAATTACAAGAGACAAGAGAAAATGAGTTACTGAGAAACTGTTCATTGAAAATATCTCGCACACCAAAAGAATGTGTAAAAGTGTTCTTCTTCTGTCCGTTTTTCGAGCCGCTGTTTTCAAAGTCGTTAACTCGCTGCATCTCTGACAGTGCTTCGACAATAAACACGTTACGTCACAGGACGTTCACCTTTTACATTCTCGCAACATTATTTGCTAACTGTAGCTGTTGCCGAGTGACTGCTCAATTAGAGAATGATTTAAAATGATAAGGCAATCACATAATGTTACAATCTATTCCGTAACATGGTTGTTGCACAGAAAAAAAAAAACAGCAGATTAGCTGATTAGTCTGCAGAAAAGAGAATGAAAGTTTAGAAAATATTACAGGGATAAATGTAGTAATATTGAGTATTTTGTATGTGCTTTGGGAAAATCTTTCTAATTGTTCCATTGATTTTAAAGAAGCAATGTTAGGCACTTCCCTTAAGGGGAACAGGAGAGGAAAAAATAAATGTCTGGAAACTGAAAGACGAAGAAACCAGAGTAAAGTATTAGGAAATTTTAGGGAATAAGATACTTGTAAGTGAATATGGGCCAATGGAACAGGAATAGGGGAAGATTAAGACAAAAAATTGCCCTGCAATTTGTTTTTGGAAAAACAAGAAACCTTAAAAGATGTAAACTAATACTTCAGTGAAGTGATAGAGTTAAAGGAGCACTTCAGGAAATGAACGGAGCATGTAGCATGTAGTTTTAGCGAAGGAAACCGGATGCAAAGGATGAATACAATACCAAGAAGATAGTAGCAGAGGTGGGGAGGAAATTGGTGGTAAAATTGACAGGTGTGATGAAGGAAAACAGCAAGAGCAACAGGAAAGTACTATATGGGTTGTGAAGACAGTGAGAAAATGTGTGAATGAAAACTCCACTATAATTATGTAAATGGGAAAGAAATAAACGATGATAAAAAATTTAAGTATTGTGGAAAGAGCTCCTGCAAGCCCTTCTAAATCCACATTAGATAGTTGAGGGGGAGACCAAATGAAGAGATGGATAAACCAAGGAAAATATACTGAAAAGGATTTGACTTGGGCAGAAGTAGAATCAGCACAGGAAAGTATGAAACGAGGGAAGGCACCAAATGTAAATTAGGTGTCAACACAAATGGTAGAAGCAGCTGAAGTTACAGGGAAGCAGTGGCTATACTAGTTGATGAGGAAAGTTCGGAGGGAAAGTGATTTACTAACAGTAAACATAAGTATAGTGCACACATTGTGATTTGACTGATTTTAAATGGGAGTGCTGGGTGTGGTTGAAGAAAGTGTTACTAGAGAGAGGAGTGTTGCAAAGAAAGCATGTTTTCTAAGGAGTGTCTACCCTCATTGTAGATAGTTAGCTTTCTTTTCTGAGAAGTAGTTTTAGGTAACATTTGGAATGCACTGAGGATTACATCATTCTAGAAAAAGGCTGTTAAAAATGAGCTGTATTAGTTGTCTCATTGACTCATTAGTTTGTGGTTTAACAGAACACGCACAAAAGCTAAATTTCATTTATTTTTTGTCATTTTGAAAATGAAATTGTTCAGAGAATATTCTGTATTATCCTGAAGTGTAGTTAGCTTTTAATGTTTTTGAGTTTTTGATGATTTGTATGGGGGGGGGGGGGGGTGTCGGAGGAAACTTGCTAATATTTGATTGCACTCAGGGGTAATGGTTTCAGGATGTTTGGGAACCACTCAGTTAAACTGTGGCATTTTCTGGTCACATTGGACTCTACTATCACAGAATATAAACATGGAGTGGGTGTATAGGCCAAAGAGTCTGTATTACAGATCTGTTTTTATCCCAGGAATCATATCTAGATACATCTGCACCATGCATTCACATATGTATTAAATACAACGTTTGCACAACTAGTATAAAAGGGCAGAATATATACAGTATGTCAGTTTACACACACACTGCTGCTCGACTCGTTGCAGCTCACTTCACTATCGTCGCTCGCCTACATCACTAGCTGAACGATATGGCCGGACACAGAAAGGGAAGCAAGCTTGTTGCTGCACTGGAACTCCTCATAGATGTTGTGAGGAATGACCACGGCCGCAAAAGACAGCCGAGGCAGAAGCGCATCGTGCTGCAGTGCTACAAATTTCAGCAGCTGGGACATGTTGCCAAAACATGCAAGGCACCGTTTCGTGCCTCAGTGCACAGAGACGCATGATGCGCGCAATTGCCCCAAGCCACATGGTGTGGCTGCCAGGTGTGTGACCTACGGTGGAGCGCACGCCACAAATTTGCACGGCTGCAGCTTCTTGAAGGAGTACGGATAGCTGCTTGAAGGAGCACGGAAGTCTGAATGCCGTGAGACGTCCTGTGGCGGTGTCTGGCGACAAGACAGCCGCCCCATCCCCCCACTCTGGCGAGGGATTACGGGCCGCAATGAAAGAAGAGCTCTCAGCTGTTCATCATCAGCTCTAGCAGCTGTGTGATAAACTGCGAGTGCTGAAGAAGACATCTGTCCTTGCCGCTGCCTCCCCGGCGAGGCGGCCGGAGGGTGTGGACACTGTCACGCAGACATCCACAGCCCTGCCCCCTGCAGAAATGCAGGAGACAGAGCATCTGCTGATGGATGTGGAGTTGTCTGCTCTCCGCTCCTGCTGTGGAGGCAAACTTGTGAGCCAAGGAAGAGATGCCAACCACTTCCTCACAAGACGAGGAAGAGACAGAGGAGGAAGACCTGCCCCAGTGCCTGCCACTCCCAAACGAGCACAGCATGCAGCCCTTCCGGAAGAAGATTGAAGCGCCTCTCAGGGATGGATCGTACCCCCATTGGGGCGTCGATACCCCTTCTTGCCACTGGATGTGCCCAATCCTCCCCTTCCCCACCAACAGTATGACCTTAGCCACATCCATAGCTTGTTGAACGAAGTGATGTCCCGGTAGGATTTGCGACTCATCGACACCCGCCCTATCTTCATCCCCCGGGACAGGGAGCACGTCTACTGTGTCTCGGAGAAGTGGGTGAAGGAAGAGTGGTGCTCCGGCAGGAAAAAGCCTGCCCCAGATCAGACTGCCATCGAGTACTTCACCAACCTTAGGAAGTAGCGCTATGCCCATCCAAACGTGAGGTCACCACATCACCAAAGCAGATAAAGGAGGAACAGCAGCCATGCTGCTTACACTCCGCCATACTAGGACTATTTGCCAGTCCTTTCGTTAGTGCAGTGCAGTATGTCAGTGTGTAATAAAGAGAGAAAAACTGATGTTACCTGTCACGAGCAACATATAGAGTAAGTGGGACATAGTGGAAAATGTTTGTCTGTCATATAAGTTGTCATCTAGGACCTTGATGTAATGGTGAGCAAATGTTTCATATCAAATTAGTCAGTTTTACACACAGGAAATGGAGGAAACTCTAAGCTGAACCTGTTTAACCAAGACACTGTTAACATCCTGTATGTACATTGTAACTGTCGGTTCATTAAGGATGTTGTCAGGATGTCTCATCATGTGAGTGTATATCACAATTTCTCCTTGCATGTTCAGTAATTTACATTTTTTTGCCTTGTGAAGACTGATGATGTTTTTAGTGATGTCATTAACAGATGCTCACATTCTCTTAAATGAGCACTAAATGCTGAAGCATTGGATTCACTAACATTAATATGTTCTCTAAACCTCACCTTGAAGGTTCTCCTTATTTGCCCAACATAAAACTTATCGCACCTACATTTCCATCAATACTTTGCAAACCACTGTGAAGTGCATGGCAGAGGGTACATCCCATTATAAAAGTTATTAGGGCTTCTTCCTGTTCCATTCACATACAGAGTATGGGAAGAATGATTGATTTCCTCTGTGTATGCTGTATTTAATTTAACCTTGTCCTCATGATCCCTATGAGAGCGATATGTAGGGCATCACAGTATATACACCTAGAGTTATAATTTGAAGCTGCTTCTTGAAACTTTGTCATTAGGCTTTCTCCGGAGTAGTTTACACCTATCTTCAAGAGATTTTCTGTGACACTCTCCCAAGGGTCAAACAAACTTGTGACCATTTATCCTGCCCTTCTCTGTATACCTTCAGTGTCTTGGGTTCCACACCCTTGAGCAATATTCTAGTACGGGCTGTGAGCCAAATGCTTTTCGTCTATCAAGAAATACTGCCGTCTGCTGACTGCCTTGATCCAAAGCTTTCAGTTTTGTAATGTGAGAAAAGTGTGAGTAGGGTATCACATAATTGATGTTCTCAAAATCCATGCTGGTTGGCCTGGGAGAGGCTATTCTGTTCAAGATACCTCATTGTGTTTGAACTCGGGATATGTTTTAAGATTCTACAACAAATCAGTGTTAAAAATATTGGATGTTAGTTTTGTGGATAACTGTTGTTACCCTACTTGTAGACGTGTGCGACCGGTGCTTTCTTCAAACTACTGGGCATGGTTTTTTGTTTGAAGGACCTACGATAGATTACGTTTGGAAGAGGGGCTAGTTTAGCCACAAATTCAGTGTAGAATCTGAAAGGAATTCCGTCGGGCCCTCGAGCTTTCTTCAATTTTAACGACTTGAGCTGTTTCTCAACACCACTAACACAGTCACTACATACTAATGTATATGCTCTGGATATGTTATATGCCTGGCTCTTATCCTGTATTGCATATAATGCATTATTCTACAGTGTCTGCTGTCTTCAAGCCAATTTCCAGCCTAGTTTTTTGGAACGTACATGTATTTTTTCGGAAATGTGACCCCAGTACGGTAAAATCGTAGACGAATCTTTTTCTTTTTGCTTGCTCATTTCTCTTGTGACCCAGTCTCTATTCCTAGTTTGTTCATGCTGTTTCTTGGTGTATAACCTCATAATTAGTGTTGGGTCACATTTCTGATAAGATGAGTAGTTTGTTTTGAAAAACTAGGCTGCAGTTCGACTTAAGGTATTCAATATTTTGAAGTTAAATCCATTTGCCTGTTGAGGGCCTGTAGACTACTAGGACTTATCTTGTGTGTATACTGAAGTAAAAACACTGAAAGAGCTGTTTGACACTGCACTCGTTTAGTTCTGTAGTTAGGAACTTAATTCTACTTTGTATATGCAATCAGCCCCTATGATGCATGGATTCTTACTCCAGCAAGAGGACCCTCCAATGTGTGGTGCTTGTGGCGTGCAGATCATGGTGCACACATTTTATTGGACTGCATTTCATTTGCCAACCAGCGGACTGCGACGAATTTGCTGGCAGATCTACAGTCTATTATATGTAATGTTCAAATGAATGTGGTTCAAGTTTTAAAGTTTTGTGAATTGTCCAACATTTTTAACAGTATTTTAGAGAGATGTTTTTAATTTGTCAACATGGTCGCTGGCTCACCAAAGTTTTTTGTAGGTGGTCAGCCAGTCACATTTCCCTGTGCTTTTCTTTTAGCTCTTCTGCATTTTGTTTTCTCTGTGTTTTAATTTCTTGATTGGCTATATTCCCTCCTAACTGGTTTTAATTCATGTGAGTGTGCATGTGAGATAGAATGGCTGTGTGGTCATTTCGAGTGCATGCGTGTACAACAGTTTTAGTTCATCTCCACATTTGTTTGTTTTAATAAGTGTAAGGGCACTGATGACTCTGCCATTGGGTGCCCATAACACACACACACACACACACACACACACACACACACAATTCAACTTCAGGCCAGAGAATGCTGCAGTATCGCTGGTCTACCAATTAAATATTTTACTTGCATTAAATGTGTTAACAAGAAATACTTACAAGCTGCAGAGCACAGCATAGAAGGTTTTCACATGAATTTAATTGCTGCTCATTTTGCTTGCAGCAGTTTAAGCTGTGCTCTTTTCGTGCCTCCCATTGGCTATGCGCAACTGACGCATTGCCACCAGTGACCATTAGAGACACACCATCTTGACTGGTGCTGCCCCTGATCTAGACTTCAGCCAGAAAATGCAGTTCTTCCCCCCCCCCCCCCCCCCCCCCCAATAGATTATCAATGATCTTTGTATCTGTACATGTGACCTATAGCTGCTCATGCCAGTCTCACTGTGTGGGGCTGGAAGTATCCTTTTTTTCTGAAGACCGACTGTGGAATTCAATTTGCAGTTTAAATGACCTATTGCTGTAAAGCTAACAATTATCTCTTGCTTCGTGAAAAAGTGAGAAAGCAATTATTTAGTCATCCACCATCATTAATATACGAATGGGTGTCCACTTTCGAAAGATAGTAATAAGCAGTGCTTTCTGAGGAAGTTCCCTAGGTTCTCTTAAGGTAATAAATGTGCTGAATGAAATATTTGTTCATTCTTTATGTGTGTGAGCGTATTCTGTTAATGTTTAAGTATTTCGTTATACACATCAGCGAATTAGAACTTTTCCATTAATCACATTCATATTTTGTGTGTGGTTTTTCAGACAGAAAATTCCAACAAGCATGTAACCAATGGTGAAGCACACACAGCAGAAAAAACTGTAGAAGGTAACAGTGCAGTTGTAAAAAATGCTCCAAAACCAGGAAGTATTGCTGCAATGTTTGCAGCTCGAGGTAGCAAGGTCCAGAAGTCATCTGAAAGTGTAAGTATTTTTACATTTTGCTTCATTTAAAACTGCTAAAAACAGTGAAATAGGTACATGCCGAAGTATGTAAAGAAAAAAAAATCAATTCAAACAGTGTCCAAAGTGACATAAATTGAAGAGAACAATATTTGAGCTTTTGCTTTCTATACAATATCTTTTTGAGTAACAACAGATAGCTACTTGCCACATAGAGGAGCGATGAGTCACAGGCAGGCACAACAAAAAAGAATGCAAGAAATATTTAAGCTTTCAGACAAAGTCCTCCTCAGAAGTAGAACTCCTATTCTGTCCTGGACTTTTCGTTGTTCAATTTCCTTTTCTTAATGAAAATAACAATCTTAGTTTCATTAAAATAGCAATCATTTCTTTTCTCTCGAGTGGTATAGAAAAACCTCTGAGAAGCGGTCAGTATTCCTTCGCTCAGATTTGATGGCTGCCAAACTTGCCTAGATGTGCAGCTCTAATATTTAGTTTTGGAAAGTACATTATAGTTTTCTTACGTCATGTATCATATTAAGTAAATGAGAATTTGCTATTTTCTTCATATATTGGCTATTGCAATGAATACGGTAGTGGAACATCAGTCCAGCACTTTCTGAGAGGTCTAGCTTAGTACTCATGTTTTCTGCCACAGCTCCTTTCTCTTTGCTCAAGTAAAGCTTGTCCAGTTGTTGTGTCCATGTAAAAATTATTTTTTCCTCTTCATGATGCTCATATGTTTTTAGTATTAGTTTAAAAGAATCTGTATTATTTCAGTCAAAGGCACCCGCAAAATCCACTGCAAAGGGAAAGAGTGGAGGTATTGCAACATTTTTCAATAAAAATGTTGGAGAAACAAATGCTAACAATGAAAAACTTCTTAAAAACCAAACAAAAGAAGCAGCACCTGATGGAGAGAAGCCAAAAAGTGAGGAGAATGGCCATTGCCCATCACCTAAAGGGAATGATAGTCCTCCAGAAAAGAAGCGTAAGTCAGTTCCTGAAATATCAGAGCAAGAATCAACTTCAAGTAAAAGAAGAAAGATTTCAGAGGATAAAATTGATTCAGAAGAAGTAAATATGAAGTCAAAAAAAGTTGTTGAAACCAAATCAAATAAAAGCAAGAAACCAAATAAAAGGAAAGAAAAAGGCAATGATAACAGTGAAAAGTCAGCCAAGAAACGGAAGAGAATTATTGTCGCTGACTCTGATAGCGATGATGGTAAGTTCAGCTGAACTATACTTTAAACTGTAATTTTTTTCTTGTCAATGAATAATATTTATTGCCAGAATTTGCAAACATTAATGATGCTCTAAAGTGCCAAAGGCTGTGCTCAGTTATTATTATGTGGGAACCTACCAGGAATGTTGAAAATTACTAGAGGTATAAAAGGTGAAAGAGAGAAGTCAGTAACTCATGTGAGCTATCCTTTCTGAAACAAATATGTTTTTATATGAGTATTTAAAATAAGTGAAAGACAACCACTGACCTATAGATGACTGGTGTGTGGTGCACACAAACATGTAGTAGAATACCATTAATGCTTTGGAGCTCTTGCTCTTTTTTTTTTTTAGTAGGAACACACACACACACACACACACACACACACACACACAGAGAGAGAGAGAGAGAGAGAGAGAGAGAGAGAGAGAGAGAGAGTGTGTGTGTGTGTGTGTGTGTGTGTGTGTGTGCGTGTGTGCACTACTAGAAAGAGAGCTAGAGCTCAAATACTGGTGTTAACTGTTTTCTATGTGCTTTGCACAATTCCTCTTTAGATAACTGGCTGCCTTTCTCGTATTTTATATATTTTTCCAGACAGGAATATCCATTATCTTTATATATGTAAGTCTGTCTGATCAGTGATGTACATGTTCTACCATAGTAGCTCCTAGTAAATATATGGAGACCACTGATGATATGTCATTTCCTCTCAGGGCTTCCTTCACCTTATCATTGTGTGCTGCTTTATTGTAGCAAAAGTTCTTTTGTTTTCTGTCAAGTAATTTTCAAAATGTTTCTCAACTAAAACAGAACCTTAGTTGCTCTAATTCTTTAACAGAAACATGACCATATGAGCAATACCAAGTTTCATAATTTGTATTTTCTTCATCTCTTGCCAGTTGCTTGATTTCTGAGTGGCCTGCATCTTTCCTTTGCTTTCTGAATGTTCACATTTCTCATCTTTATCTTCCAGTTTGTGCAAAATCAGCATTACATTATTGACTCACTGTTAATGATTTATGTAGAAACACAGTTGATATCATTTTTGGACTGAAAGATCTAACAGTGTTGTCTTGATATTTTCAATTGTTTTGCATGAAAAATTGCTGGCAAATCAAGTGGACAGATGAGCCTTAAGACGTTATTTGCTTCTTACTTCTTAATTATTGCACTGCCAGTGAAGCATGTTATGTGTCACAAATTGGTGTGATAAATATATAAGTTGTGTGATGGACTGTCAGCTTGCACTCAATTAGATGTGGAGACTTACCCAGATTATTTATTTTTAGTACAGTTATTGAAGTCTTCTTGAAACAGTAAATTAGTGAAGTATGAGGTCTGTTCAAAAAATTCCAGAACATTCATAATTTTGTGCCATTGGTTTGTGGGAGTGAAATGCGGTTGACACCCCAGCACATGCCTGTGTTTGATGTGTAACTACCAGAAGTTTTGTTGTTTTATGTCTTTTAGTTATTGTTCAGTGTTGTATTGAGTAGAATGTTGTGTTGCATAGTTTGCAAATTTTGAGATGGCAGAGTTACAGGAGCTACGTATCTGCATTAAATTTTGCGAGAAACTCAAGAAAGTCTTTACACACACAAACACACCAAATGAGGTGGGAAACTTATGGCAGCGAGTGCTTAGGCCATAATTGGTGTCCCAAATGGTTCACAAAAGATGACCCTCATTCAGGACACCCTTCGGTGTCTAGCGACCCTGATGTTAGGAATGTCTGTGAAATTGTGCATACCAATCAAAGACTGACAGTCTGAAAGATTGCAGAATAATGTAACATTTCAGTTGGATCATGTCTTGAAATCCTGACACAGCATCTTGTGGAATGCATTGTGTTGGCACCAATTTCGTCCCACAGCTCATGAGGCAAGACCAGAAAGACCCTCACCTCACAATCTGTGAAGAGCTTTTGGATCTCACAGATGAGAACGAGATGTCTTTTAAGATAATCATAACTGGTGATGAGATGTGGGTCTGCGGTTATGATGTTGAGACCAAGATTCAATCTTCGCAATGGGTCGGGAAAGGTTCTCCACGACCAAAAAGAGCTCATTAGAGCAGGTCAAAAGCCAAAGCCATACTGACAGTTTTCTTTGACTCTGAAGGATTAGTTCATCATGATTTCGGACCACAGGGACAAACTGTTAATTGAAGATATTATCAGGACAGGTTGTGATGCCTGTGAGAAAGAAACGGCCTGAAATGTGGCAAGACAACTCATGGCTCTTGCATCGCGATAACTCACCCACACGTTCATCCTTGTTGGTGCATGACTATTGCACAAAAAACAAAATCACTGTGCTGCCTCATCCTCCGTACTCTCCATACATAGCCTCTGCAGACATTCTTTTTATTTCCAAAGTTGCAAAACCCATTGAAAAGACAAAGATTTGCAGCGATAGATGAGATAAAAGAAAATTTGCAGGCAGCACTTTGTGTGAGCCAGCAAGAGGCGTACCAAGACTGCTTCCGGAAGTGGAAACAGCATTAGGAGCAGTGTATCAATTGTGGAGGAGAGTATTTCGAAGGAGACCATGCACAATAAGTAAAAGGTAAGCATAGAGAAACTTTGTGGACAAAGTTCTAGAATCTTTGGAACAGACATTGTATATCCCCAGATTGCCTTAGTAATAAGTATGATGATTGTAAGTGAGGAGGGGAAATACTATATTGCATAGCACGTGGACACAGGCAGTTTTGAAAGCTGAATTGTGTAATGCTTATTAATTGGTGGTGATTCAGCCATGCTTGTGTTACAGCTATCTGTCAGAAGACTGTTTTAATAAAATGCAGTGTTTTATTAAAATAGGCTTTTGTACTTAGGCTATCATATTACCTAGTAATTCATTTGTATTAGTGCAGCACATATTTCTATAGCTTTCTTTCCATTATTTTTTTGAATACTACGGTAAACAGAAGAGAAAAATTAATTATAAAAAAATATATTCTCACCAGCTGACACTGTGCAGGTGGTGTATAAATTCCATGCTTGTAGAAACTTACTGGTTCAGAGCTAACAATGCCATCAAGCCAGGTTTGAAGTGCATTTTGATAACTTCTTTTGTGAAATCAACCAAGTGCAAGCAGGCACTATTGTTCTGGAGCAACATGCAATGTACTTTTCAAGATAATTCTTCCAACACTGAGACCAAAAGATGTCTCAGTTGTTGGCAAAAAAAGCCAGCTTCGATGAACACACTTGGCGAGCAGTTTGTAGCAGATAGCACCCTTTTTGTACCAACGGTTGCAAAATATTTGCTGTTCACATGGCCGCTTGCTTGAGGAGATGCCTTCTGTTTCGGCTTAGCCGTTAACTCCCTCTCATGAAATTAGCATAAAGACACTATAATTCGTCACTAATAGCAGCATTGCATAGGATTACCCGATGGATGAATTGAGGATGTTCAAGCAAAAATGAAGATAGAGCACCCCTTTGAGTTTTATTGTTTCGAATCGGACCATGTCGTACTCCTGCACATAACTTCTGAACCTTGCCCGTTGAATGAAAATGTTACAGGAAGGCTAAGTGGTAATAGTTCATTATATTTTCCAATTATTGAGACCTCTGTGAATGTGGTAAATCATTCATACCATAACAGTCTTTCCTTAATAGAAAAAATCATTTTCTGACATGATTTCTCTGATAGCGCTTGCCCCACACATGGCACAAATGTCTTGAATGACTTCCGCTGTCATCGTTACTCTAACAAGCTGAAAGTGAACAATAAGTCTCAATTGAAACTGTTTTGTAACACTCAAACAACGTTTGTAAGATTCAAGTATGAAAACTCCACTATGTAACTGCCAAGCATATACGTGCTAGAACTCCAAATAAAAAATGACGATTGGTAAATGCACTAATCATAACATATGCTCAAGCACTCAGAACATAAATATTTTGATATGTCAACCCATTTTGTTTTAGGTAACTTTTAACTATGATGTACACACTTCAATGTTCCTCACAGTGTGTGCAGCATTAGCAATGCCTGCAATGTAGTTTATAGCAAAGTGTAACAGTAAACAGTATTATGTTTGCCAATGCTAGAACAGAAATGTGCACAAGATGCACTATGTTGCAATCATTTGAGCAGACATTAGCTGGTGTAAGACAGACTATATAATAATAAAGATTTTATTGTCTATAAGCCATTATAGCAATTGACATCGTCAAATGAAGATACAGTTTATAATACATTGTGATAAGGTATTGACTACTGAAATATTTGAGCTTATATTACAATAAATGTACAGTGGGTCATTGTTGGATTACTGCATTTTACAGTTGAAGAATTCATTGATATCATAGAATGGGTGGGCAATAAACCATTCATGCAGTCTTTCTTTGAATGTATGTTCAGGAAGATCCTGTATAGCATGTGGCAGCTTAGTAAATAGTTTGTGCCCTGTGACTTCATAGCTATTTATTGATATTGATAATCTGTGGTAAGGTGTGTAGATGTGTTTGATGCTTCTTGTGCTGTAACAATGTACGTTTTCTCTACGTTTCACATCTTGTAGGTTCTTCTTCGTAAAGATTAAGACATTGTATATATAGAGGTTTATTACTGTCATAATTTTTTGTTTAGTAAATAAGGGTTTGCAGTGAGCCTTATGTGAAGAATTTGTAATTATCCTAATGGCTTTCTTCTGCAATAATAGGATGTCATGTGTATGACTACAGTTACCACACAAGATAATGCCATAGGACATTATACTTTGGAGAAATGCAAAATAAGATGATCTGATGTATGTTTCAGGCACACAATTTCTGAGTTGTCTTGATAAATAAATTACTCTAGATAGCTTACTACTAATATAGTTTACATGTTGGCCCCAGGATAACTTTTCGTCTAAATAAACTCCCAGGAATTTAACAGAACTGGGGTCATCAGATAGTGGCTTGTCTCTTAGAGTGAAGATTGTCTGCTGAGTTTTATTTTCATTTAGCAGGAAACCATTTTCTCTGAACCAATATGCTACATGAGTGAGTGTATTGGTGAACTAAACTCAATAATTTATTTTCATCAGTGGGTTGAGAAACTTAAATGATGGTATGGACCAAAGCTGTTTTTAATTGGGAGGATGAGAGTCTGAGGTTTAACATCCCATCCACGATGAGATCATCAGACTAAACAGCCTTTGTACTTGGCTTTCAACATTTAACTCCTTGAGTGTATGATTGCAGTGATCATGATTTGAATCCCATTTTGGCCATTCTAAAAGATGCTTTCTGTAATTACACTTTAAACCCCAGTACCTATTTTTGTAATAATTTCACAAACTTTGTGATGTCATTAAGCTTAAAATTATTGCATTAACAATGACTTCAATATCCTTGCTATTATTGGTAGATATACATGTTACTGAACCAAAGAAAGAAAAAAAAAAAACACATTGACAATTTGACACACATTGGGTGTGATGCTTCATATTCAGGTCTTAAAAGAGGTGTACAGAAGCTATTCAGCCATTCATAAGATAATCTTTTTACTCAAAGTTGGCAAAATTTTAAACTTTTAAATGCAGTTTTCTGTATTCACATATAAAACAGAGATGAAGAAAAATTATCTGAAAGATGAAGTGAATTGTCAAGCTGTTCTCCTGAAGTGAAAATGACATCTTTGTTGGCTTCTGGGATTTACACCCATTTTCCATACTTTTGTCATTCGACTACATTATCAGTTCTCAAGTTGCAATTCATCCCCTGTGTAACGGCTGATACATATAAGCCACTTACTATTAAAGAGAAATCAGTGTCTTTCTGTGATCCCAACCAAATAGCAGCCTAATGATATAATGCCATTTAAAGAATTTTATGAATGATTAGTTTCTGATGTTATTGGCATGAAATGTAACATTTTGCAATTTGATTTAGTTAACTGTCATCAAACAATAGAAATATGTCTTCCATATTTTAGTGCCAGAAAACTAGCAAGCTGCATGTATTTCACAATATAGTGTGCTTGTCTCTCTCTCTCTCTCTCTCTCTCTCTCTCTCTCTCTCTCTGTGTGTGTGTGTGTGTGTGTGTGTGTGTGTGTGTGTGTGTAAATTATTGTATTAACTGACAACTGTTATCAAGAAATCAGAGTTACCTAAGGATTTCATGCAAGTATTTTCTTGCAGATATATTTGAGAAAGAAGAAATTCCCGAATCACCACCACCATTAGAAGAACATGAACCTGAATTGCCGTCCCAGCGAAGTGACATGGAAGACATAATACCATGCACTCCTCAGCAAGAACTCAATAAAGGTCGGAAACGCATACGGAAGTTGGTTGATAAAACATTTATGGATGAGGATGGCTATATGAGTAAGTATCTACTCAGAGTTTCTTTTACAGGTGTGTGTTTCCTTCGTCTCTTTACTCAGTGTGCTATTTTCTGATAATATCCGACCTAATACTGTCCCCTTACTACATATTTTTCACTTGTAAGTAGTAGTGATGTTTAAATTTTATGTGTAGTGAACAACTTACTTTTTTCCTGTTTGTTTTGTATTGATTCACACAACATTCAAAGCATTCAGGGAAGTGCCTAGAGGTTTGTGCAAATGGCTGTTGAGGTCAGTTATTTTTCATTTAAGCTCAGTGTGAAATGAGAATTAGTTGTTTGTTGATGAATATCCTATTGTGAATTGTGTGTGTCAGTTTTGAAACACTGTGAATAGTTGGTCACCTCTTTCCGTGCACAGTCGTAGATCTGCTGATTTGGAATAACAACGTTTTTGTACCCAGAATGAAGAGGTAGGTGATGTGGTCCTTAATACTTCTCACTGAACCGTTCTACCACTGATAACTGTGCCATGTTGGAGACTTTCCTACCGATGACATGGTGATTAAGGCATTGGATTTGCATGTGCATCTACATCTACATACATACTCTACAAGTCACCATAATGTGGATGGCGAAGAATACTCTGTACCACTATTAGTCATTTCCTTTCCTGTTCCACTCACATGTAGAGAGAAGGAAAAACAATTATCTATGCATCCGAATGAGCCCTAATCTGTCTAATTTGTCCAAGGCGCATGTAGTTTTAGTCCATATCTGACCATCCAGATTTAAGGTTTTTGTGATTTCCTAATGTACTTAAAGCTAAAGCTGGAGTGGTTCATTTGAAGAGGATGTGGGTAATTTCCTTCCCTATCTTTCCCCAATCAAGCTTGTAGTCCGTATCTAATGACCCAATCACTGACTGGATGTTACACCCTTATCTTCCTTCTTTTTCCTTCCTTCTTCTCAGAGTTCATGAGGCCAATAGTACTACTATCTGTATATTATTCAGAAACAGCTTTATGAATTTTACTTCTTTGAAAATCTTCCTTTCCCTCATATTGCTGTTGTAGGTAGTGAGTAGGTGAAGTTCTGTCAAAACAGATTGAACAAGATACTGATGTATGTGTAGCCATCATTGTCATTCTCAAAATGATAAAATATCCATTCTCATCACAATCATAATTTATGTTACTCGCGAGTAAATGACATCGTCATCTGTACTAGTCGAGCTGCCATGGGAGGGTACATGACATATCAGAATTTTCCCCCATATTATTGCATAAAGTCTCTACTGAAGTTTTTTGTGATTTCTGTAACATTCATGAACTGACTAAACAAATTTTGTGATGAAACATGCAGCTCATATGTGGATACTCTTTATCTAACAATGGAAAGTCAGTGATGGAATAATGACAGTATTAGAGTGCTACTCACCATAAGTGGAAGTGCTGAATCGCAGACAGGCATAAAAAAAAAGACTGCTAAACAAGTAAGCTTTCAGGGGCTTTTTCTGGAATATGCAACATGCACAAACAAAATTCACACACATGTGACCTCTGTCCCTGACTGCCGAGGCCAAACTGCAAGCAACTGTGCATGATGGGTGAAGCAATTAGGGTGGTTGGGGCAAGGAGGAAGTTGAGGCAGTGAGGTGAGGGAATGATGAAGAGATTGAAGAAATGTATAATGAAGTAAAATGAAGTATTCATATAGGTAAAGGTGGCGAAAACTTAATTGTGATGGGGGACTGGAACTTGATAGTAGGAAAAGGAAGAGAGAGAAAAATAGTAGGTGGATGTGGACTGGGCAAAAGGAATGAAAGAGCAAACCACCTGGTAAAGTTTTGCACAAAGCATAATTTAATCATCGCTCACACTTGGTTTAAGAATCATAAAAGAAGGTGGAGGGGACTGGAGACACCAGAAGGTTTCAGATTGATTATATAGTGGTTAGACAGAGATTTAGGATCCAGATTTTAAATTTTAAGACATTCCCAGGGGCAGATGTGGACTCTGATCATGATTTATTGGTTATGAACTGTAGATTAAAGCTGAAGAAATTGGAAAAAAGATAAGAAATTAAGGAGAGAGGATCTGGAAAAGTTGAAAGAACCAGAGGCTGTTGAGAGTTTCAGAGAGAGCATTAGGCAATGGTTGACAAGAACAGGGGAAAGGTATGCAGTAGAAGATGAATGGTAGCTTTAAGAGACGAAATAGTGAAGGCAGCAAAAGATCAAATAGGTAAAAAGAGAAGGCCTAGTATGAATCCTTGGATAACACAAGAGATGTTGAATTTAATTGATGAAAGGAGGAAATTTAAAAATGCAGCAAGCGAACCAGGCAAAAGGGAATACAAACGTCTAAAACATGAGAGTGGCAAGAAGTGCAAAATTGTGAAGCAGCAATGCTAGAGGACAAGTGAAAGGATTTAGAAGCATATTTCCTAGTGTAAAGATATATACTGCCTGCAGAAAAATGAAAGAAGCCTTTAGAGGGAAGACAAGCATGTGCATGAATATCAAAAACTTGGATGGAAAACCAGTCCTAAGCAAAGAAGGGAAAGCTAAAAAGTGAAGAGAGTATGTAGAGGGTGTATAAAAGGAAGATGAAGTTGAAAGGAATGTTATAGAAATGAAAGAGGATGAAGATGAGACGGGAGATATGAAATGTGATACTATGAGAATTTGGCAAAGCTGTGAAAGATCTAAGTTGAAACAAGGCCGTGGGAGTAAATGACATTCCATCAGTACTACTGATAGCCTTGGGAGAGCCAAACATTACACAATTCTTCCATCTCGTGTGCAAGATATTTGAGACAGGTGAAATAACCTCAGACTTCAAGAAGAATGTAATAATTCTGATACCAAAGGTAGCAGTTGCTGACAGGTGTGAAAATAACTGAACCATCAGTTTAATAAGTCATGGTTGCAAAATACTAACAAGGATTCTTTACAGAAGAATAGAAAAATTGGTAGAAGCAAACTTTGGGTATTGGGGAAGATCAGTTTCGATTCCGGAGAAATGTAGAAACGCGCAAGGCAATACTGACCGTACGACTTACCGTAGAAGATTGGTTAAGAAAATACTCGAAGAGATTTTGGGATTGCAGCCAGTCGTCGTAAACTTCACTCCACCATATTTCAACTGGACACCTGCCAGTGATCTTTGGGTGAGCCATCAAAGACTGACAAAGACGTTCTCCACTCCACCTTATATGGCATGCTGATAGTATTCCCGCGTGTGTATCAGAGTAACGGAGAAGATGTATGACATACTTAGTGATACTGTGTACAGGAAGATTGATCACAACCCTACAGCATGTGTGCAACAGAAAATGTGTACACTCCTGAATTCTTACTCCTAACCTCCAGAGACCATCAAATGGTTAAGACCACAAGGTAGCGTACCACCAAGACTGTATGGTCTTCCTAAAGTGCACAAAGAAGATCTTCCTTTATGATGTGGAGTGAGTAATATTGATGCCCCACATATGATTTAGCCAAACATCTTGCTTTCTTGCTGAGACCATTGGTTGGCAAATGTCCACATCATATATGGAACTCTGCCGATTTTATCAACAGACTGGGAGTTCTCCAGCTAAGTAGTTTGGAACTCCTAGTGAGTTTTGATGTTGTATCTCTTTTTAAAAAGGTACCACTTGCTGATTACTATGCACTAATTGGTAAACAGTTTCAGTTGGACATCACTGCTTTGTTTCGGCATGCTCTTTCCTGAATCTATTTTATGTTTAACCAAGAATATTTTGAACAGACCAACAGTGTCGCCATGTGCATCCCCTTGTCTCCCCTGGTGGCTAACTTTCTTGTGGAGGATTTAGAGGAAAGAGCACTTAAATTAGCGGTTCTAAAACCAACTGTTTTTTGGAGGTACATGGGTGATACTTTGATAGTGTGGCCCCGCAGAGAAGATAAGTTAGTGGAGTTTTTACATCCTCTTAACTCTGTACATGAGAGCATTCAATTTATGTGGAAGTGAAGGAAGATGGTTGTTACCCATTCCTGGATGTTTTGGTTGGATGGAAGAGTGACATTAAGTGGAATATGATAAAACATTAATTTTGGGCACAGCAACATCTTTTTGGGACTTTGTTATAAAAGAATCCATTGAAATAAGCATTGCGGAAAATCTAATGAACTATGACAGCGGCTACCAGCTAGATAATGTGTCGAATTCAGTCATCTATAAGATTTGCTCCAGACAAAGATGCCAGAGTACTCTGATGACTGCGATGAGTGTCAATACTGAAGACAGCTGATCGTTGCAATTCCACCAGCGAGGGTGCTGCCATCGGGCAGTGTGGCACTTCTGTCACCATTACTCTGACGCACGAGTGGCAGTATTATCAGCCCGCTACGTAAGGCGGAGCAGAGAACATCTTCCTCAATCTTCGATGGCTCACCTGAAGATGACTGGCAGTTGTCCAGTTAAAATAAACTGAAGCACCAGAGAAACTGATATAGGCATACATATTCAAATACAGAGATATGTAAACAGGCAGAATAAGACAACAAGTGTCTGGCGCAGTTGTTGCATCAGTTACTGCTGCTACAATGGCAGGTTATCAAGATTTAAGTGACTTTGAACGTGGTGTTATAGTCAACACTTGAGCAATGGGACGGGACACAACATCTCCAAGGTAGCGATGAAGTATGACCATTTCACGAGTGCACAGTGAATATCAGGAATCCGGTAAAACATCAAATCTCTGACATCGCTGTGGTTGGAAAAAGATCCTGCAAGAACGGGATTAATGACAACGGAAGAGAAACATTTAACGTGAGAGAAATGCAACCTTTTTGCAAATTGCTGCAGATTTCAATGCTGGGTCATCTGTCAGCGTGAAAACTATTCAGTGAAACATCATCGATATGGACATTTGGAGCCGAAGACCCACTCGTGTACCATTGATGACTCCATGACATAAAGCTTTACATGTCGCCTGGGCCCAGCAACACCTACGTTGGATTGTTGATGGCAGGGAACATGTTTTTGGTTGAGTCTCATTTCAAATTGCGTCAAGTGGATGCACGAGTATGTGTATGTTCATAACTTCATGAATCCATGTACCCTGCATGTCAGTAGGGTACTGTTCAACCTGGTGGAGGCTCTGTAATGATGTGGGGCATGTGCAGTTGGAGTGTGGGACCCCTGATACGTCTGGATATGGCTCTAACAGGTGACACGTACATAACCATCCTGTCTGATCACCTGCATCCATTCATGTCCATTGTGCAT
Organism: Schistocerca serialis cubense; assembly: GCF_023864345.2. NCBI lineage: Eukaryota > Metazoa > Arthropoda > Insecta > Orthoptera > Acrididae > Schistocerca > Schistocerca serialis. The sequence continues at coordinate 379,387,651 of NC_064639.1, forward strand.
TCCAATGCACTTGGGCAATTTCAGCAGGACAATGGGACACACCACACATCCAGTGTTGCTACAGAGTGGCTGCAGGAACACTTTTCTGAGTTCAAACACTTCTGCTGGTCACCAAACTCCCCAGACATGAACATTATTGAGCATATCTGAGATGCCTTGCAACGTGCTGTTCAGAAGAGATCTCAACCCCCTCATACTCTTACGGATTTGTGGACAGCCCTGCAGGATTAATGGTGTGAATTCCCTTCAGCACTGCTTCAGACATTAGCTGAGTCCTTGCCAAGTCATGCTGACGCACGTCCTGCCCACTATCATTCCCACCCTTCCCACAGTGGTATTCCACTGTCTACCGAACCTACACAACGTACTCGTCCCTCCTTACACAATTCCTGCTTCCAATCCCTTACCTCTTGGCTCACATCCCTGTAATAGACCTAGATGCAAGACCTGTCCCATACGTCCACCCACCATCACCTACTCCAGTCCAATCACTAACATCACCTATCCCATCAAAATCAGGGCTACCTGTGAAACCAGTCATGTGGTCTACGAGCTAAGCTGCAACCACTGTGCTGCATTCTATGTAGGCATGACAACCAACAAGCTGTGTGTCTGCATGAATGGCCACCGACAAACTGTGGCCAAGAAACAAGTGGACCTCTCCGTTGCTGAACACTCTGCCAAACATAATATCCTTCATTTCAATGACTGCTTCACAGCCTGTGCCCTATGGATCCTTCTCACTAACACCAGCTTGTCTGAATTGCACAAGTGGGGACTTTCCCTGTAATACATCCTACGTTCCCATAACACTCCTGGCCTCAACCTTCATTAGTCACTGTCCTCACCCAACCAGCCCCTTCCCTGTTCCCATTCCAGCACTACACAACCATCATTCCACCACCGCACCCAGTCTCTTTATCTCTCTCCTTTTCCACTACTTCGCCGCCCTCCCCCCCCCCCCCCCCCACTGCCCTCAGTCTAACCTGCAGCACTTCATTGTCTGCCATCCTCACCATACTATCCCTAACCCTCCCCTTTCCAGCCTCCTCCTTACCCCCACCCAGTTGCCCCTCCTATCATGCACTGCTACTCGCAGTGTGGTTTCAGTTGCCTGTGACTACAGTCTTCTGTGTGTGTGTGTGTGTGTGTGTGTGTGTGTGTGTGTGTGTGTGTGTATTGTTGACAAAGGCCTTAACGGCCGAAAGCTATAATTGTGAGAGTCTTTTTGTTGTGCCTATCTGCGACTCAGCATCTCCGCTGTATGGTGAGTAGCAACTTTCCTTTTCATAATATTGTTGCTTTCCATCTTGGATTTTCCATTGTTTGATTTCACATTGGACCTACTTTTAGACGAGGTAAAGTGTTTCTAACATGCCACTTTCTTCGGCAAGAGGATGTACCAGATGGTGATGCTTGTGGTGTATGTGTATAGATATTTTGGATGACTGCTCCTTCCTTGCTGATGGTGGCCTTTGGATGTATAAGAATCTGCCCTTTGTTTTAGGAAATTGATGGCTCATATCAGTTGTGACAACTGCATTTTAATTTAATTATGTTCCCCTTAATGTAGGTATCAAGTGTTATCATTACACTATTGGAATCTGTATCTTTCATACATTTACATGATACATTCATTTTTATGAATGACTTCAGTGTGTAATCATCGTGTGATCATATACCTTTTTTATATATTAGTCTAGTAGCGGAACTCATGTCCTGCAGCTGTGGTGTTTTACTAGACAGCACTTTTTATCTTTAATGGACCCCCAGGGTAGAATTCTGCTTATGCAGTATAACATACTGTTACATTGACAGTTTTGTGTTTTCCCACTGCTGAGTAATAAGACTGCTTGCATATGTCACTCAAATAAATTTATTTCTGAGTTTTTCATTCTCACGCATCCCTGCTTTGAGCATAGCTGGCATATTCTCAATTTTTCTGTTGCACAGAAACTTTTTTAAGTTTTCTATAGGCACCAAAGTCATACCTACATTTTTATAGAGGAGAATTTGTTTGTTTATCGTGATAGTAATAACTGTACAAGTAATAAAATGTTTTCCACTATCGATATCATACATATTTGTACAGCATTTTCATTTGTTTTAAGTTATGTAATTGTATTTCTTACTTACTGAGACTACCTTCTTTTTTTTAAGTCATTGTTGACTCTTGTATAGGTGTTAGTGGTCAGACTGTCGTACATAGTATTCCAAGCACCTAGATGGTATACATCCCCTGTGATGCACTTCTCTGTCTATCTACTTTTCTCTTTATTTTATTCCACATATACCACAAGGAATGAATAATTGGGTATAAAATAAAGAGGTTTGGTGTTTATTATCATGAGTAATTGATTTTGTAGCATGTAGTGGTCCTTTCATCCTGCTATATACTAGGTTTTAAAGTTCCAAACTTTTATGGACACACTCTGTGTTCATTAGTGTCCACTAAATTTTCTTCAGCGTAGAAAAAAGGAATTTTACTCTTTGCAGGAATAGCTTATAAACATAATTTTATTAAGTCTCACTATAATTTAGCAATAATTTTAGTCTCTTAATAGTAATCACACTATACTGCTTTGTTTCAGTTACAAAGAAGGAATTTGTGTATGAAAGCTGCAGTGATAGTGATCATGAAGAAGGGAAAGAAAATGAAGTGAAGACAAAAAATGAATCTACACCAAACAATACCAAAAAAGAGACTGAGAATAATGTTAGAGAGAGCCCAAGGAAAAAGGTTTCACCTCCTCAGAGATCAAAACAGGCGACACTTATGAACTTTTTTAAAAAGAGTTAAGTTTTATAGATGTATTTTAATTGCAGCCCCATGAAACATAGTAATGTTACAAAAGTGTAAGATATATGTGTATTTTTAATTCTATTCAAGGAACATATTTTCAGGTTTTTTGCTATTATTATTATTATTATTATTATTATTATTATTGACCCAAGATGTATATGAACGTGTTTATTTTGTTAATCTGCATGTATATACATCCTGAAAGAAATCTGTAATGCAATGTGCCTTTCATTGATGGACTGATTATTGAGCTATGTGTGTTATGAGAGAATTGTACACAAAAACATATGATTATTAAAAACAGTACACTTAAAATTTTATAACTTGATGTCATATTTCGGAATGCAGTTACAGACTGTCTGCTGCTTTACCAAAGCACATGAAAATAACTCACTTTCAGGGCTTCAAACAAGAAGCTTCAAATTTTTTAAGAATGTGAGTTCATGGTGACACACTTGTTGTTGTTGTGTTGGTGGTGGTGGTTTTCTGTCCAGAGACTGATTTGATGCAGCTCCCCATACTACTCTATCCTGTGCAAGCTTCTTCATCTCCTAGTACCTACTGCAACGTACATCCTTCTGAATCTGCTTAGTGTATTCAATCTCTTGGTCTCCCTCTACGATTTTTACTCTCCACGCTTCCCTCTAATATTAAATTGGTGATCCCTTGATGCCTCAGAACATGTCCTACCAACGGGTCTCTTCTTCTAGTCAAGTTGTGCCACAAATTTCTCATCTCACCAGTTCTATTCAATACCTCCTCATTAGTTATGTGGTCTACCCATCTCCATCTAACGTTCAGCATTCTTCTGTAGCACCACATTTCGAAAGCTTCTATTCTCTTCTTGTCCAAACACACACTACTATCTCAAATTTGTATCTACATCAGTACTCCCCAAGCCACCTGATGGTGTGGGCGAAGTGTACTTCGGGTACCACTATCTTACACCCCATCCCCCATTTCCCCATTCCACTCACGAATGGCACATGGTGAGAATGAGTGTCAGTAAGCCTCTGTATTAGCTTTAAGTTTTCACATTTTCTCATTGTTGTCATTTCGCAAGATGTATGTGGGAGGAAGTAATATGTTGTCTGACTCTTCCTGGAAAGTACTGTCTCTGGATTTTAATTGTAGACTTCTCCATGATGCGCAATGCCTCTTGTGTTTTCTGAGTTTGTTAAGCATCTCTGTAACATTCTTGCACCATTTAAACGCTGTCAGTCCTACCTGGGAAGGGTCCTAGATTGATGCAGAATACTCAAGAATTGGTCAAACATTTGCGTTGTAAGCAACTTCTTTCATGGATAAGTTATAACGTAAGATTCTTTCTATGAATCTCAGTCTGGCATCTGCTTTTACTGCTATTTGTTTTATGTGGTCATTCCGCGTAGGGTCTCAGGGTTGTTACTCCTAAATATTTTACGGTAGATACTGTTTCCAGCAATTTGTCATCAATAGTGTAGTTGTGCAATAGTAGATTTTTTTACCTATATAATTACAGTATGTTACATTTATTTATGTTCAGGGTCAGCTGCCAGAGTTCGCAACATTCATCAGTCCTCTGCAAAATGATACTCTCTTCTGGCATTGCTACTTTCTTATATACAACTGCATCTTCTGCAAACAGTCTGAAAGATCTTCTGATGCTGTCTACTAGATCATGTACACACATTGTAAACAGTAATGGTCCTATCACACTTCCTTGCAGTACTTTATAACTGTCAATTTTGTTTCATTATGAGCGACTTGTTGAGTTCTCTCTGCATGGAAGTCTTGAATTTAGTCACAGATTCGGTCCGAAACTCGGTAAGCTCATATTTTTTCACCAAATAGCATTGCGGGATGGAGTCAAGTGCATTCATGAAGTCAATAAACATTTAATCAAGCTGAGTGCTATTGTCTATAGTAGCCTATGCATCTCATGGAGGAACAGAGCAAGCTGAGTTTCACGAGATCTCTGAGAAATCCATGTTGATCTTTATGGAGAAGATTTTTGTACTCCAGAAACTTAACAATTCTTGAGCATAAATATGTTTCATAATTCTACAATGGATTGATGTAAGCGAGATAGGCCTATAGCGCATCTGTCCTGTGACTCTTCTTGAAGATGGGTATGACTGCCCTTTCCTTTTCCACTGGGTGCCCTTTGGAGCTCCAGTGATCTATGATAAACTGCTGGTAAAGGGGAGCAAATTCCTTGTAGAATCTTACAGGTCCTGGTGACTTTCCACTACTAAGCAACTATAGTTGCGTTTCTAATCCGCAATCAGGTATTTCAATTTCTGCCTTTTTGACATTCATACAATGATTGAAAGGAGGGGCCATATTATGATTTTCCAGTGCCAGTATGGTCACTGAGTGATTGGTAAACTGTTCAAAATTAACTATTCAATTTCACGTAAGACTGGAACCTCAGTCAGATCGGTTGAAAAAATTTTACTTTCAAAGTCACTGAACGCTTCTCTCATTTTTCTCCTTACACTCACTGTGCTTCTTTCAGCTTTCATTTGTCAGGTACGTTTTGACTTCACTTGAGTCTGTGATGAAGCTATCTTTGTTTATGTAGCAGTTTTGTAACAAGACTATTAAACAATGGTGAATCTTTCCTGTCTTTAAGGAATTGCTTGGTACATGCTGGTCTCAGGCATATTGAATGATGCTTTTGAATTTTTTTCCATTTTTGCTCCACGTCTTCATCCTCAGCACTGATTATTTGATATTGCCTACTCGGATACTCTGGATGTTGACTACTCGGATACTCTGCAATTTCTATCCTGTCACTCTTGCAAAGCAAAAGTTTTTTACTACCTCCCTTAACGTTCCTTGTAATACCTGTAATGATAGTTGCTCTCACAGCTTTATGATCGTTGACACCTTCCTGCACATTAAGTGTTGGTTGCTAGATGGTCTAAGATGTTATCTTCTTGGGTGGGTTCTCTAAATTATCTACTCAAAGTAATTTTTGGAAAGGACATTACTCTTAATGTCGTACAAATACCTGTCTCTGGCACCAGTTTAGATAGAATGACTGTCCCAATCTGTGCCTGGCAATTTGAAGTCATCTATGACAACAGCATGATCAGGAAAGATATTAACAGTATTTTTCAAGCTCTCTCTGAATTGCCCTATCACTACAGCTCCTGACCCAGGCTGTCTATTAAAGCTTCCAATTACTATTTTTGACCCACCTTGATGCTTAACATCACCCATATTAATTCACTTTCATATTCCATGATAACCTCACTAGATATTATGGAATTCTGTACTGCAACAAATATATAGTCACCATTGACGACTAACTTATCCCTACGATAAATATACCAATCTGATCTTCGGATTTTGTTGCAACTCACTTCTGGTTTCCAGCAGTGTTCTGTTCCTAATACTATTTGGGCATTATAAACATCATTAAGTGGTACTAATTGTAGGACCTTTCCTTGGGTGCTCCGACAGTTTACTCATATTTTAATCTTTTCTGTACCCAATCTGAGAACAATGATTTTGGGCAGTAGTTTGTCTTTGATCCCAAGCAGGGTTCCTCTAACGTAAAAAATCCTCCTGTCCATGCCACACATAATCTGAAACCCTAGTTGCCACTTTGCATGTAGTGCACATGTGACCTATTAAGGGGAACTTAAATTCTCTACCCAACAGCAGAGGTTGAGAAATTTGCATCTGATACTCTCTCAGAATCATTTGAGACTCTGATTTATATCTTCCACTTTGTTCCAAGCCAGACGACTGATCGATTGTGGGTACAATGCTACAGATCATGAGCTTACCCTGCACCATGCATGCAATGCTAGCTGCCTTCACCAAATCAGCATCAATCGAAAAGAACTGAAGATGTCCTCAGAAACCATGCAGCAGGTGTCATTCATGCCTACATGTGCCACTATTTTTAGATGCAGTGTGTTTTGACTTCCAGAATGCATTCCAGAAAGTATCTCAAAAGTACTATCGTATGAGTATGAAATTATACTTGTGACTGGGATGAGAATTTCATGGTAGGAAGGATGCAGTGTGTCAATCCGCATCAAGAAATATTGATGGAAGTAAAAATACTTTATATGTGCTCAGGGAAGTGTATTAGGACTGTTGGTGTTTATGTTTCACATTAATGACCAGAGAGACTTTTTGCAGATGACAAAATTAGGTATAGTGAAGTGAAGTGATTCCTAAGAAAAAAGGAAAAAATTGCAAATATTCTGTCAGATATCGTAATATTTGTTGGATGTCCCCAAAACAGCTGAAGTGGGTCCCACTGGCTCAGTTTCAGTGATAGACAGCACCTCAAACTTGTAGGCTAATGGGTTCTGTATCACACCCTGAGTCCTCCCTGGTCCCCATCTACACTGCACAGGATGCCTAAATGTGAAATTGGAATCCCACTCGGAGTCAAATGGACAAGTAATGACAGATCCTGTATTTTCTATGGAGGAGACAAGATCCACAGGACAGGTTAGTACTTAAGGTGCCTTTGGCACTGGTACCAGGGATACATGACTCTCAGGAGCTCTTTCAACACATTGATTTGTAGCAGCTGCCAGTTGTTTGACAGTAGTCAGGGCAATGTCGAGCTGATTAAGAACATCAACCAACTCATCCCGTGTACAAGAACAGCAGTCACAGTGGGGCTGCATTTTGGTTGGTACATTGTATTACAGGACAGTGAACTAATAACTTTAAACTAAGCCTGTTGATTATTTTTTATGTCTGTTAAGCTAAAAAAATACTAATTCCCTATAAGAATCAAAGCAAATACACAAAACGAGATTTTTATTAAGGCAATAAAAAACTTTTGGTAAAAATTACTAAATTATTTATAGTAATTAGCAAAATCAAAAATATAGTTAATTAACGACAAATGTTGATAATGTATCCTCCTCTTTAAGGGAGTAGATCTGGTAATCCGTATGAGACTGCTTACACTTCGCTTGACTGCCCTATTCTGGAGTATTGTTGTGCGGTGTGGGATCCACATCAGGTGAGACTGACGGATGACATCGAAAAAGTACAAAGAAGGGCAGTTTGTTTTGTATTATCGCGAAATAGGGGAGATAGTGTCACAGACATGATACGTGAATTGGAGTGACAATCATTAAAACAAAGGCGATTTTCGTTGCGACGGGATCTTCTCATGAAATTTCAATCACCAGTTTTATCCTCCTATTGCGAAAACATTCTGTTGGCACCCACCTACATAGGGAGAAATGATCATCACGATAAAATAAAAGAAATCAGGGCTTGCACAGAAAAATTTAAGTGCTCGTTTTTCCCACATGCTGTTCAAGAGTGGAACAGTAGAGAGACAGCATGAAGGTGGTTCACTGAACCCTCTGCCAGGCACTTTATTGTGAACAGCAGAGTAATCATGTAGATGTAGCTGACTGTATCACTAAAGTGTGGGCATTCATCTGTTTCCTGTCACAGCTGCTGACTGTGCTACTGATGTATAGTGGTTTGATATCCAGCTGACTGTGCCAATGTATGTGGGCGTACAAATCTGTCATGATTTGTTTCGGGAGCACTGCTACAGAATTAATTAGTTCATTGTGATTGAACACTGATTTATTGCACTGCACACACAAACTGTAACATTGAGGTAGACACGTGTATTAGTCTGTCCAGGCAGAGAACTAAGTTCCACGACAAAGATTCAGGTCCACAAGTGAATACCATTCCAAAGACTATGTTCATTGCCTAAGTCGCTGCACTAAGGGCTGTGGCAGACCCTATCCTTGTGGGCTGTTTACTTTTAGTGACTGGTTCCAGAATGGTGGCCGTTCTCTTCAGACTGTTGCTGAGTGCAAGCTCCGGACTGCATAGCTGATGACTAACTCTAGGTGAACTCTGACTGAACTTTGCTGTAGTTAAGCGAAGAACTCATGTAGACTCACTGGAGTGCGAGTTATAAAGCGATGTGGTCAGATACCACTGGCGATAATGCACATCCCACTCATTGACTCCCCAAGTGGTGTGACGTCATCTTCTTGCCTAATTTGGTGCATGTGATGAAGTATGGTGAAAGGGTATGGCCACAACAACAACAACATGAACATGAAATTGAGTGATCATATAGACTCAGTCGTAGGTAAAGCAGGTAGCATGCATCAGTTGATTGGTAGGATGCTCAGAAAATGCAGTCAGCCTTCAAAAAAGATCATTTACAAAACACTTGTGTGACCCATCCTAGTATATTGCTCAAGTTTGTGGAACTCATAACAAATAGGACTAACGAGGGATATTTATTGGAACTTATGCTGGTTTACATATATGGGTATATGATTTATGTTTTCTGTCTATTTTTATCCATTCATTCAGCTAAGTAGTTGACACAAAAGATTAAAATGCGGTGTGCCTGCAGCAATCAAGCCTGTGGAGCTAGTGAGAAAAGATGAACAACATTGGTTTTCTTATGTTTGTAAAAACTCTTATCGGATGTTTCATAGGTTTTGTACTGTTTGTCTTTTCCCATCCTTGATAGAGAGAAGACGTGGATTTCTGTTTAATTCCCTAATAATGTGAAATACCTTAATTTTTATAGTACCAAGTCAATTTCATTTACCAGTTCGTTATTTCACCTGGTCTATCTATCTGCGTTACTGATACCTGTAATGCTTTGGAGAAGCAATAAATTAAAGTAGAGTGAGCTGGACACTGTAACATTGTCTTCAAAGAAGTAGTGGTGGTAAATAACTTCAAGGCTCAAAGAACTATGATCTAATAATACAATATTATTTTTCACGTACACAAAAATTCATAATCCTGACTGTCTGGTGTGTGCGTCGCTGCGTGTAAATTAGCCGAAACACATGCTCCCAAGTGAACTCCATATTGTTGCACCTCTTTTGCAGTGCCAGCAAATTTCCATTGTAATTATTATTCTTAAAATTATTAATTGATCAGTAGAGGTATGAATGTATACAAAGAAAGGCAGCATGAATGGTCACATTTCTCTGTGACCCACATGTAGTGTGGCAGATGCTGAAAAACCTGAACTGGCAAACACTTGAAGATAGACTGTCCCGCTACTTACAAAGCTACAGGACCAGCTTTAAATGAGGAATCTGGTAATATACTAAACTTAAAAGCTCACATCGGTATTGTGAGGGCAAGCTTAGACTAGTTATCAGCATGCACAAAGGCATTCAAGCATACATTTTTTCTGTGCTCCATATGCAACTCGAACTGGGAAAAACTTTAATAGGTGGTACAGTAGGAAATATCTTCTGCCATGCACTTCACAGTGGTTTACTGAGCACAGATGTAGAAGCAATTGCAGTATTAGCACAACTTGATTTGATCTGGAGGCTCTCAAGATGTAATCCGTCTGTCAGTATAAATTGGAACACACGAAGGGGTCACAGTGACAGTGGTACATGATCTGCCACACAGACAAATGTAGCTTGGGGAAAGTAGTTATAGAAGCTCATACCAATGGGGTTTGAGATACAGTAAAAATATGCACATTTTTTGAGTATGGAAATGAGATAATGCTGGAGAAATACGAGGGGCGTTCAAAAATAAAAACTACTTACGTGTTTGGGGTAAACCTTTTTTTATTTTTCGACATAGTCTCCTTTTAGACTTATACACTTTGTTCAATACTGTTGTAATTTGTTTATCCCTTCCAAATAATAGGAAATGTCCTAGTCCACAAAATAGCTGCTGCAGTCACCTCCTTGTTTCAATAAAATCATTGTCCCACCATCCATTTCTTCAAATTGGGGAACAAATAGTAGTCTGAGGGAGCTAAGTCTGGAGAATAGAGGGGATGTGAAACGAGTTGGAATCCTATTTCCATTACTTTTGCGACCACAACTGCTGAGATGTGTGCTGGTGCATTGTCGTGATGCAAGACTTTTTTTGTGGCTCAATTGCCAGCGTTTTTCTTGCAGCTCGATTTTCAAATGGTCCAATAACAATGAATAATATTCACCTGTAATAGTTTTACCCTTTTCCAGATAGTCGATAAGAATTATCCCTTGCGAATCCCAAAAGACAGTTGCCATAACCTTTCTGACCAAACGAATGGTCTTCGCCTTTTTTGGTGCAGATTATTAACCCTTGGTAACCCATTGTTTAGATTGTTGTTTGGTCTCAGGAGTACAGTAATGTATCCATGTTTCATCCACAGTGACAAAACGACGCTTTAAGTCCTGCGGATTCTTTCTGAACATTTGCAAACCACCCTTACAACGCTTCACACGATTCTGGTTTTGGTCAAGTTGTGAGCAATAGTGGAACCCATCTTGCAGATAGCTTTCTCATGTCCAAATGTCTATGCAAAATATTATGCACCTGGTCATTCGAGATGCCCACAACACTAGCAATCTCACGCACCTTAACTCTTCCGTCATCCATCACCATATCATGGATTTTATCAATAATTTCTGGAGTCGTAACCTCCACAGGGCATCCAGAATGTTCAGCATTACTTGTGCCCTTATGTTCACTCCAAAAATTTTGAAACCACTTATAAACTGTTCTAATCGAAGGTGCAGAGTCACCGTAATGTTTACCAAGCTTCTCTATGGTCTCCTGAGGCATTTTGCCTTTCATAAAGTAATGCTTAATCACCAAACGAAATTCTTTTTCGTCCATTTTTTGACAATCACTCGACTTCCTTGATTCACACAAATGCCAAAAACAAAGAAATAGACCAGTATGGCTGAAACTTGGTGTGCGTTCTTTCCAAAGATGCTACTAACTAAACATGACCTCGATATGTGCCGGTGGTGCCATCTCTTGGACTTTGTGCGGACTTTTCAAACTCTGCTCGCAATACAAAGTGAAAGGAATAGTCGTGAAAGAAGCTGGTAAACATACATAAATACATTTTGCTTTTACCTAATCTACATCTACAGCCATACTCCGCAAGCCACCTGACAGTGTGTGGCACTTTCAACAGCCTCATTGCTTCTTTGTGAAAACTACTGTGTGTGTGTGTGTGTGTGTGTGTGTGTGTGTGTGTGTGTGTGTGTGTGGGAGGGGGGGGGGGGCACTGCGCATTTGGGAGGAGGGCTGAGTGGAATAGCGGCGTAAGTTCTGGCACATTCCATTCTTATCACTGGTAAGATAAGGGGGGTATCAGATTATACATCCAGTGTCAAGTTTCAGGCTACACTAGATCAACTTATATTCAAAGCCTCCCAACCCACCCAGCCCCTGCCGCCCCCGCAGTTTTCACCGGGGAATCACTGATAATTGATCAAGGTCACCCAGGAGAACCCCAACACCCCTCTCCCCCTCATCCTCATCCTCATCCTCTTCCCATCCCTTGGAGCAATGAGAATCAAGCACCCCCTTCCCATCGTCATCTTTCATATCTGGGACACACAAGTGGGGGGAGTTAACTCGGGAGCTGAGAAACATAGGAAGAATATCAGGTTGTGTCTTTTTGTTAATAACAAATTATGTTGTCATGTCACTTGAGGTATATTTGTCAATTTACTATTACGTCATTTTAGGCACCAGCAGAGACCATACCCAGGCAGGTATGTAACAACTCTCACTGTTCCCCAGTTTTATACATTTTCGCCCATGTTTCCATTTTATCCAATTACAAGAGCTCCATCCCACTGTTCCCAACTTTGTGTTGACATCATGGCGCTCTCAGCCATTCACAATGCAGCATATACCTAATCTGTTTATCATTGCTGAGACAGCACTACCTTACTAGTGTGTGTGACACATCATAATGTTTGTGTTAGAAACGAACACATTGATAGTGTGCATGTGTGTGTGTGTGTGTGTGTGTGTGTGTGTGTGTGTGTGTGTGTGTGTGTGTATTTGTGAGAGAAAGAGATCAGTATCTGGCACCCCTGTGAAAAGTATGCTGCCTGTTGTGTTAGACCCGCCCCTCTAATGCTGATATGTGGTGTATAGCCATTGAACACTGCTCCAACCCAGCCGGCCACGGTGGTCTAGCGGTTCTAGGCGCGCAGTCCGGAACCGCGCGACTGCTGCGGTCGCAGGTTCGAATCCTGCCTCGGGCATGGCTGTGTGTGATGTCCTTAGGTTAGTTAGGTTTAAGTAGTTCTAAGTTCTAGGGGACTGATAACCACAGATGTTAAGTCCCATAGTGCTCAGAGCCATTTTGAACCATTTTTTTGCTCCAACCCAGCAGTGGCCAAGGAAGTTGCATTATTATAGGTGTAATCCTCTCCATCCTGGTTGCCGGCACAAAAGGCATGGCTGCTATATCAGTTCTGGCCAAGGGATTCCCCCCCCCCCAATAGTAATAATGGCAAGCAGATCCTAACACATCAGTGTAAATATCAGAGACTGCTACAAATACACACCTAGATTATGAGGGACTCCACCCATTCTCCCATATCTGCTGGATAATGCAGGTCAAATGAACGAAGTGAGGTGCTGGTAGGAAATGGAACTTTTGAGTCGCAGTGGTCGCTACTGAATCCTTGGCCGTTGTTGAGAGAGCTCAATGTATCTGCCCAACACTACGCCAAACCATCGCCCCAGGAATGGTAAAGAAATTTACATTATTTAAACAATGCATGTGTGAAATTGTCTCCAACACGGCCAACCTGGTGACTGGCACAAAAGGCACTGCTAGGAAATCTGGCGTCCCGCCACAGTAAATCAGTTATAATCGCTGAACCTATGCATTGACCAGTGGAAATAGGTGGATGCCTTTGCAGATAAGTGTTTCTAACAGTTAAGTGCCAAGCACTTCCTTTTCCCCTTCCCCTTTCTCTTTGGACCAATTAGAATGAACCTTACAAAACTAGTGATTATGAATGGGTAGTGTCAGTGTCCGTCAGCAAGAGTTCCCAGGTGAAATGGAGACACGCAACACAATATAAACTATTGCATAATTATTATAGTGTGTGTGTGACATTGCTAGAAGAAATGTAAAAAAATTCAGGTAGGATAGCCACCGATCCTTCAGTGACCATCCCATTGGTAAGTATGGTTTCGAGTTTTCTTCAAACATGGTCAGGACTAGTGCAAATGCTATATTCAACACCTCTTCACGTGAACCATACAGCATGTATCAGGAAAATTTTAACGACGAAATACAGTTCTGCGAGAACCTCCGTAACTCTTCAACAGTTGGCAGAATTTGTATGCGGCAGGTACTGGCTTGCTCTGTAGCCTCTTCTCTACCGCTCCAGTTGGCGGGAAGCCTTAGCGTTGAACAGTTATGTTGTTACAGTGTTAAGTATGGAACTCTGTGCAAATGTTCGGTCAATGCGATTTAAGCTATGTGCAGTCATTGAGTTCTTGACAGCAGAAGGTGTCACCCCAAAGGAGACTCATCAGAGAATGAAAGCAGTTTATGGTGATGGTGTTGATGTGAGTACTGTGCGTCGTTGGGCGAGTAAGTTTAAAGACGTTGAGGCGGTAACATCTGACCTGCATCCTATCACTCAGAGAGAAATTTCAAGCACAGTCGGTATTTCAGAAGAATGTGTGGGTCACATTATTGCTTTGCTTGGCTATTGGAAGATCTGTGCACGATGGGTACGCCAGATTCTGACTCGTGAAATGAAAGGGCACAGACTTGGAATTTGCCAGCAACTCCTCTCACATTACGAGAATGAAGGCGATGTCTTTCTCCATTCAGTTGTGACAGGAGACGAAATGGGGGTTCACCATTAAGAGCCGGAGACAAAACATCAGCCTATAGAATATCGACACAAAGACTTGCCCCAGAAAAAGAAATTCAAGACGCAGCCCTCAGCTGGAAAAATCATGGCCACGGTGTTCTGGGATGCAGACAGTGTTATCCATGTAGATTTCCTTGATTGTGAAACAACAATAAATTCAGAGTGTTACATCACAACGCTGTGAACTCTGAAACAGTGGCCAACAATGGTCCAAAAGGAAAAGGGAAATGTTTTCCTGCAGCTTGACAATGCCAAACCACACAGTTCACATGCCACCACAGCAGAACTTCAGAGACTGAATCTCACCATCATACGGCATCCTCCATATATTGCAGATTTAGCACCATCTGACTTCCATCTGTTCCGATAAAGAAAGATGATCTGCGGGGATGTCATTATGCTGCTGATGAAGACTTTGAGAGAACTGTGAGACTGTGGTTGCGGAAACAGCATGTTAACTTCTTCCGTGGCGACTTCAGAAAGCTTGTTCATCGTTGGCAGAAATGTATCCAATTGGCTGGTGATTATGTGGAAAAATTACTATTGGAGATTAATAATCACATTCTAAGGATTATTTCTGTGTTTGATTTATTAAAATATTCCCATCCAAACCCAATTAACGAAGGTGGCGGCATTACTTCTCATGACCCTGCTGTTTAGCGCCCGTAAACCTCAAACACACACATTACTTCTCATTCAACCCTCGTACACATCGAAGTAGACAGAACTGGTGAACAGTCTTAGGACTACATATACAGAAACTTTAATAGGTAATGATCCAAGTTCACTTGATACACATTGCCTCCTTTACACATCAGGGAAGTATAACCAGTTCTATATCTTTGCCAGGAAGATGGTCAGGTTCTCTAGTGATGTATAGTTGTTCTTTGTATACTCATATTTTTTGTCACTAGAACCTACCATGTTCTTATCACTAACAAAGGAAACCTCTGGGAAGTTATTGATTCCCATACTGATTTGCTTATGACAAATAGACAGTGATCTTCCCAGAGGTAGTCCACAGTAGGACAGTAAGCATTTCTGTTTGGTAGCTCAATTTCCAGGTTAAATAATTATAATTATAGACATATAGAGCATAGCTTTATAACCAGTCATCACTCTTAATTACCTGGGGTGTATGTACATCCACACATGTCAACAGCATTTACATTTATTCTCCGGAAGATGCCAGTTTAGACCCCAGTTCAATCTTTCTTAGTAATCTTAAATGTGTAGAACAAGCACTGGAATGCATCTTAGCATAAGAATATGATAACCAGCAGCAAATACTCTTTTTACTGATGATAATTATTCATTCTAGTAGCAAAAAGCCTTCAGGAAAAGATCACGATGACTTCCAGTCACATAATCTCCTGGCCATACTATCTAAATGTGATTGTACCTGCAATCCAATTACACTGTTTTGTGTGTGTTGCAGTGTTGATACCCAAGATCATGGGGTGGGGGTGTGACAACAAGCACACTACTTCTATGCACACCAAGAAGCACATACTTAGTGGTATATATTTGTTAATGTATCAGGCTCGATGTCTATAAAAAGGTGTGAGATACAGCTCTCAAGCCCAACAACCATATGAAAGAACGTGATAATTCTACCGTAGCGTGGAGGGTTTAGTGTATTGATGACTGTTGTTGTTTTAAGCAGAACTAAGATATGTGTTTTGATAAAATAATACGCATAATCTAGACATGTGTCCTGAGTTCTGTGCTTAATCACTCTCTGTAGGTTATTTGATACGAGCACATCAGCAGCACCAGTTTGCATAATCGACCACGACATCCTGGTCCCCTTAAAGCATTCATTTATTGTTCATCATCTACAACAATCCCGATGATACTTGAAGAGGACAACGTCCCTTGGCCATAAGCAGTACGTAGCCTGTGAAGAGGTGCAGTCATTGGCAGGTGGCCCCACTGCTTGCAGCATCGTACTGGTGTTGGAGTGATGAAGGCAGCAACTCGCAGGGCCACTGACCACAGCAGTCGGCAGCAGCTCTTGTTGTGGGCTAGAGACACCGTGGCAGCACAGGATTGGGGCCTAGAATGACATCTTCAACCTTGGTGCAGTATCTACCTACAAGAGCAGAGGCAGGCAACGAGGACCTTGCCTGCACAAGTGACAGTGGCTGTGCAGCTGCACTGCCCTGGGCTTGAACTGTAGGCCATCAGGTGGCCAGCTGCTTGGAAGATGCTATGTACACTGCATTGGTACATCACAGGCAACAGTGCCACAGCTAACAGTGGCAGAGTCCGGAGGTGGGGACTGGTTGATCCACATAAGTTCGTGTACCATCATTGGTCCTCTCCCCCGAGCTGGTGTCTGGCAGATTGCAATATCTCCGACTAGAAATGAGTAGGATTTATGTGGGCTTGGCCTGTCCTTGTTCTGCTAATACATCAGTTTCTGTATGTAAGCCATAACAGAACCAAGGCTTGAATGTGAAGCAATCACATCACCCATGCTGACTTTTGCTGCATCTGTGCTATTATGCCTCTGGTCCCTCTGCTTTACCACAGCAAACGGTAACTGGTTTGACACCTTGTAAACAATACTTGTGATATTAACAGGTAGCCCTTGATGTAACTTCTTCTGGCCAGCCTGAAATTACCTATTTCCATGACCTTGTGCTTTAGACACGGGTGGTGTCTCAATTTTACGCATGTGCTCTCAAGAAACTATTTGTGGTGCAACACGCTAGCTACCCACCTTCAAAAGATCTGGTCCACCAGATCCAGCTCATGGCAATCTTGCAAAGTCACAATACATAGTCTGCAAGTTGACAGTTATATATAGTACACTGATTTTCCTCTTTTACACTAGCTCAGGTTGGACTAAAATGTGTATTGGCTGTTTCTTAATGTAAACAATATTTCCTATGTTTAGTCGACTGAACTTCCTTTGCTTCACTACAGTACATGATTCCACTGCACCATCACTTACAGACTAGTGCAATAATGCCATCAGATTTTTTTCCTTGTCAAATTCCTCAGCAAACATTTAACAGTGAGTAAGTCAGTTCATTTCTTTCTGATGCTTATCATATTTCCTTGTTTATCAGGTGGCTTCTTATCTGTTTCTTACTTAAAAACCATTACTTGCTGCAAGTAACACAATCCATTGGTGATTGGTGCGCCTTGAGTTTACAGTGGCGAGCAGTTTTCCGCCTGAGTTAGATGCAAAACTAAAACACAACATTGCCAGAAACTGAAATATTCAAGGTCATGAAATTATTTCATTGTTTATCACATTACTATCATGCAAGTGAAACATTTGCTCAGTAGTAATTTGCCCCTTTTTTGAAGCTGTAAGCTCATCCATTGAATGAAGAATGTCTGGTTTTAGGATGCCATTTAAATAGGTCAGGTTCAGTGTTGGCAACACATCTAACGGTTTTTTTTTTTTTTTTTTTTTTTTTTTTTTTTTTTTTTTTTTTTTTTTTTTTTGCCAGTAGAATGAAGGTTGTGTCAGATTAATTATGGTTGTTCCAGTGATGGTAGCTGGGAGACAGGGAGTCGTTCCCGCTATATCACAAGTGTTACCATTGACTAATATTCAACATTTTGTAATTCCAACCTCGTTATTTTCTTGCGCCATCCTTGTTTGTAACAATCAACTATCAGTACCTTGGGAGCAAGTACGCAGTAAACCTAATGCATACCCACCCTCTCAAAGTGTGAGTGGCATCCTACCACTTCCACTTTACACAGGAATAGCTGCACTTCTCGTGTTTGGGTGCTGGTTTGAACCATCCTGGTTGGGCATATCATAATCCTCTCTCCCTGGTGCAAATGGAGCTCATCCATTGACTTCAACGTAAAGGTACCCCGAATATTGCTCCTCTCACAGCTTCGAGATGCAGCTCGATGATTATCTCTTCCAATCTTTGTCTCTCATTTCTTACCTTCCATATGTTGCTGTTAGCCTTATTGTCCACCTGTGACTGGTTAACATAATGTCCTGCTGCCTGGAAAACAGCACTCAAACTTGGAGTTATTAGATCTGTAGTGAATCCACTACTTCTTCCCAGAAGAGATGCAGTATCATAAGAATTATCAAACGCACCCTAGACATTCTCATTAGTATGCCATCTTGGAAAAAGAAATTTGCATCATTTTTCCCTCCCCGTCTTGCAAGTCTGGTTGTACACGATTGATTACCACTCAAGCATTGTATTGCCATAGCATCCTCCGGTTCACTTACAAACTAACTAACTATCACAGAGCTTAATAACAATGCAACACAATCCCTAAATTTTAAAAATTCCACTATGGTAAGGCAATGAGACAGATATCACATAATCTTCTGTGAAACGATTTATATATGTGGCATAATTTGGTGCATACTGATGTCGTGTGTGTGACACACTCTACGCGCATTCTGCTTGTCAGTTCTCACTTCCTTCATTTTAATTTTCCTGCAGGTATGACACTTCCACCTGCAGTGCTGTGCCCAAGAGTATCCTTAAAAGGTTTAATGCACTCTACCAAGTGTACCGGCATGAAATGAGCGTGTATTTTTTTATCTTTTTTTTTAATTTTATTATTATTATTATTTTGTGTGTGTGTGTGTGTGTGTGTGTGTGTGTGTGTGTGAAAATGAAACACTAATTTTGAATTGAAAAGTAAAAACATTTTCTTCAAAGTACTGACCATTGCTTTCTTTTACATTTTGACCACCTTTCTGGCAATTTGTGGTCACCATGCCTAATAGAAATGTTCGTCTTTTGAAGCAAACCAATCAGACATCCAATTTTCGACTTCTTCATAGGAATCGAAGTGTTCCTCAGCCAATGCGTGTCCCATTGATGAAAACAAATGGTAGTCGGAAGGGGCCCAGTTTGGTGAATATGGCGGGTGGGGTAGCAGCTCCCAGTCAAGTGTTTTGATTGTATCCTGAACCAGTTTTGTTTTGTGTGCAGGTGCATTGTCGTGTAAAAGAAATTACTTTGCCATGTCTTCTTTCCCATTCTGGTCTTTTTTCGATCAATGCATAGTTCAAATTGATCATTAGTTGTCTGTAGCGATTAATATTCACAGTTTCACTGGGTTTTGGAAGCTCATGATACACCACACTTTTCTGATCCCATCAAACACAGAGCATTGTCTTCTTGCTGAATCGATCTAGTTTTGCAGTCAATGTTGATGGTTGTCCCGGATTAACCCATGATTTTTCCCATTTAGGATTCTTAAAATAAATCCATTTTTCATCGCCAGTAACAATTCGATGCAAAATTGATTTTCTTTCATGTCTTTGAAGCAAAATTTGACAATTGGTTTTTTGGTTTTCCATCTGTCTTTCGTTCAATTCATGTGGCACCCATTTTCCACACTTTTGGATCTTTCCCATAGCTTTCAAACGGTCAGAAATTGTTTGTTGTGCAACATTTAGCATTGCTGCCATTTGCTTCTGACTCAAACTATCATCTTCATCCAATATTGCTTGCAATTCGGCGTTTTTGAACTTTTTTGGTGGTCTTCCATGTTCTTCATTTCTTACATCAAAATAATTATTTCTGAACCGTTGAAACCGTTTTTTGCATGTTGCTTCTGATAGAGCATGATCACCATATGCCTCGACAAGCATTCGATGCGACTCTGCAGCACTTTTTTTCAAATGAAAACAAAAAATTAATGCTTTCCACAGATCATCACTTTCTGGTACAAAATTTGACATTGTTAACACGATGAAAACATATGATGATGTTTGTTTCATGACTTGATGTATACTAAATATCTTTGACAGATGTCATACCAACCAAACAAAAAAAATTAAGGCTCGTTCACAACAAATGTTCCTTATGGACACATTCTTATCTTAACGCTCATTTCATACCGGTACACCTGGTACATGAACAATGGAAATTGCTGTCAGTAATTGTAACTTCACATTCATGTGTGATGTGTTTTGTGTGACCTTATCTCGCCAATGGTACTGCCTAAGGAATCTTCTTGCTTTGCATATGGGTGTGTAGGGGCTCATCAGCATAACCCATTGACCCATTTTATATGCAGGTACCCTAACATCACATCATCCCTGATGCTCAAGCAGTTTTGTATTTGGTTTCTTTGCCTGTTTCCATGCACCCCAAAGCACTTCCACAAACTACTTCATTGACTCCTTATTTTTTCCCAACTTTAGACTTCCTCACATCAAAAGGCAATGGCAGCTTTCAAGGCAATGACAGATTTCTACCATATATACCACCATGTACAGCAAGAGGCCAATGCTGTCATGCTCTTTAGAATCATATGCAGCTATGATATGTGGCAGGTCACATTTGTCATGATGGCTGTTCACATAATAACTTAACAGTTTACTGATAGTACAAGGGACATGCTCCAGTCATCCATTTGATTGAGGGTGGAAGGGACTAGCCCTTAGCTTTCAAATTTGCAATCGATGGCACAGCTGTTAATCATCTTAAACATGAAGTTGGTGCCTGATCTGTAATTATTTGGCAGAAATGACAAATTTTAATAACTACTTGTATATCATTGCCTGTGCCACTGTACTCACTTGTTTATTTGGAGCAACATAATATGAAAAGTGGTCTGCGAGGGTTAACACACAGTGGTTACCAGCTGGTGTTAGGTTAAATGGATCCAAAGTTCATTCCTACCATTTTCTATGACTTGCTTGTCTCTGGTAATCTTTGATGACTGAGACCGGTACTTGCTGAACATAGTATGCAACTGCTCACATACTGGACAACGTCCGGCCTCCTTGTCTTCCACCACTATTATTCAGCTATTTGATGATCAATTCTCGTTTGTCTTCTGTAACTTGCTAATACCTGACAGTGTGCTTCTACATTTATGTCTATTCTCTGTGATCCACTGTGAAGTTCATTGCAGACGATAAGCCCCGTTGTACCACTTATTAGGGTCTTTTTACCCATTCGATTCACGTATGGTCTGTGGGAAGAATAATTGTGTAAATGCCTCTGTGATTGCTGAAATTAATTTAATCTTGTCCTCATGATCCCATACAGAAGCAATATATAGTGGGTTGTAATATATTTCTAAGGTCCTCATTTAAAGCTGGTTCTTGAAAATTTGTTTGCAGGCTGTCTTCATGAGTCTGCCAGTTTAGTTTCTTCAGCACTCTGTGACACTCTCCCATGGATCAAAGAAACCTATGACTGTTCATGATTCCTTTCCCTGCATACATTCAATATCCCCTGTGAATCCTGTTTGATGTGTGTCGTAGACACCTGAGCAGTATTCGAGGGTGGGTCACAGAAGCGATTTGTAAGTACTCTCCTTTGTAGATTGATTGCATTTCCCCAGTATTCTACCAATAAATTGAGGTCTGCCATATACCATATATTTTATTGATGATTGCGCCTGTGTGGTTTTTACAATTCATATCCATACAAAGTGTTACATCCAGATATTTGTATAAGTTGCCCAATTCCAACTGTGATTCATTCACATTATAGTCATAGTATACAATTTTTTGTTTTGTTTTGTGAAGTGCATTATTTTACATTTATGAACATTTAAAGCAAGTTGCCAATCTTTACACCACTTTGAAATCTTATCAAGATCTGAGAGTATTTATGCAGCTTCTTTCAGCCAGTACCTCATTACAGATAACTGCATCATCTGCAAAGAATCTGAGGTTACTATTAATATTGTGTGCAAGGTCATTAATATACAACATGAACACAAAGGTCCCAACTTACTTTCCTGGGGCACACTCAGCGTTATTCTACATCTGTGTATGACTCTCCATTCAGGCTGCAGCCACTGTACCAGTTAAATCCTCTATCTAGTCACAAATTTCACTTGGTACCCCATGTGATTGTTCTTTCGTTAATAACTGTAGATGTAGTACTGAATCAAATATGTTTTGGAAATCAGATCTACCTAAGTGTCTTCATCCACGGCTTTCAGTATGTGACTTGAGAAAAGTGCGTTTTGTGTTACACATGATCGATGTTTTCAGAATTCGTGCTTGTTGGCATGGAAGAGGTGATTTTGTTCAAGATACATTATTTTATTTGCACTCAGGATGTGTTCTAAGATTCTATAACAAATCGACATCAAGGATATTGGATCATATTTTGTGGATCATTACTACTTATCTTTGTGACCTGTCCTTTCTTCCAATTCCTGGGCATGGCATTTTGTTTGAGGGGTCTGTTATAGATTATTGTTAACAGATGGGCTAACACAGCTGTGAATTCGGTATAGAATCAACTAGTGATTCCATTAGGCCCTGGGGATTGTTCCGTTTAAGTCATTTCAGCTGAGGGTTTTCCTTTGTAAAGGAATCTTTGAAAACAGAGTTAGGCATTTCTGATTTTGCTTTGCTACACTGTTTCTGTTTCTGTCTCAACCACTAGTGACTGGACACTAAATTTAGTGCAACTAACAGTCTTTACACACAACCATAATTTCCTCAGATTTTGTGAAAGATCTTTGGATAATTTTCTGCTGAAGTAGTCACTAAAGGCCTCACACATTGTTCTGTTGACAGCCAAACACATTTCATTCCACATCTGTAGCCATATGCTGTTTCTTTATCAGTTATTTTACATTGACTGTACACCATGGAGGGTTCTATCCCAAACTGTTCTACTGGGTAGGTATCTATCCAGTGCATGGTCAACTAGTCTTTCAAGCTTGGGCCATAGTTCCTCTACATACTCATGCACTGTGCCAAAAGTTTAAAGTTCCTCACTGAAATACAATGCTTTTACTTTTTTTTTTATCTGCTTTACTGAACATACATCTCTTTCTGCTTGGTTTAGTTGCCCTTTGTACTTTGGTAATCATTGTTGTCACAGCCACCTCGTGGTCACTAACATCAGTTCTGATGCGGACATCCTCAAAGAGGTCAGGTCAGTTGTTGCCATTATGTCTCATATATTTCCATCATGAGTGGGTTCAGAAGTATCTGTGCTATGTAGTTGTCAGAGAAAGCATTTAGTATTGTTTCACAGGATGCCTTTGACTCAATCCTTCCATTCAACTCAGGACCAGGGGGCACTACGAGTTCTTGGGACAGTGCTGCAAATCATGAGCTTTGTTGAAACTTCATGTGCAAGGCTGATCTAGTCAGTGATCTCTGCCACTCGCTGGTGTGATCCAAGTATGATCTCAGAGCCCAGACAACAGGCACCATTTGTTCCAACATGCTTCTTTCAACACTTCATACCTCAGTGCTACAGGTACTTTAATGTATGACTGAAACTTTTTCATCATACACTACAGCCCATCATGCATAGCAAAATATGGTGGTGTCCTAGATAACTGGCAGTCGGTGTCAGTGGTCTGCATCTCTTGACACTCTGCAAGGCTTCTGCCAGTCACTCGTACAACCCTAAGCTTTCTAGTTAAGCTATTGTAATTGGTATGTTTCCTATGTATGTAATTCAATTCACTTAACTTCAATGCTCAAAGGGTCCTTCAACACTAATAACCAATTTAATGTCCTGTTGCTCCATTATGATTTTGAATTTCCTGCCATACAGGTAACAGCAAAAATAGGTAATACAATATATGACACTCAGTATCTTCTTCTCCATGCTGGTGTAATTCTGCTCGGCTCAATTCAACTGCTTTTATGCATGTGCTACTGGGTATTCCTTGCCATTCACGTCCTGACTTCGAACTACCCAATCACCTAGTTAATTGGGTCGGAGGACAGGATAAACACTTGCACATAATTCAGAAATATTAATACCAGATAGTTGCCAGACCCTCTTTCAATTTCTTGAAGCAGGTCCATTCTTTGGTACAATATTTGTTATCCAGTGTGATGCTGTGTTTCAAGACGACAGGGCCCCTGTTAACACAGCTCGCTTCAGCCATGACTGGTTTTGTGAGCACGAGGATGAGATGCTGGCCACCAGTCACTAGATCTCAAAATTACTGAGCCATTGTGGTCTAGTTTGGAGAGAAGGTTGTGTGGTTTCTATACATCTCTGTCATCATTACCTGAAATCTCCAATATTTTGAGAGAATAATGATACAAGATACCCTTGAAAACCACACAGGAACTGTATTTATCCTTTAGGAGACGACTTTGAATGCCAGCGCTTTTTCTACATCGTTTTAGGCATGCAAATGTGTTATGTTTTGGGTGTTTCCATATTTCCCTTACCTCATTACATTTTAGCTCAGGGTATGTTTTAAGGATATTTGACGGTAGTTTCGTGGATCACTTTTGCTGCCGTTGTAG
Source organism: Schistocerca serialis cubense (assembly GCF_023864345.2). Classification (NCBI taxonomy): domain Eukaryota; kingdom Metazoa; phylum Arthropoda; class Insecta; order Orthoptera; family Acrididae; genus Schistocerca; species Schistocerca serialis. The sequence goes on from NC_064639.1 coordinate 379,412,306, forward strand.
AAGGGTGTGACCCGTGCTTTCTTCCAAGCACTGGGCACAGATTTTTGTTCAAGGGTTATGGTTAAAAGAGGTGCTGACTCAGGCGCAAGTTCGGTATAGAATCTGTCAGGGCTTGGATCAGGCTCTGGACCTATCTTTTTTTTTTATTCATCTTTGCAATGGTACGATAATTAAACTGTGACATTACTCTTAGGTTTTACTTTGTGAAGGTACATTTGAAAATGGAGTTAACTATTTCTGTTTATTTTGCTTTGCTACCCAAGGGTGAGCAGACACCCCACAGTTTTCGGGGTCGTTCCTTATTTAGCTTAAGTGCCCTGTTTGCCCGACACAATATGTACGGGATGTATATTGTCGCGTTTTCGATTAATTGTCCCGTATATTCAGAAATAGCGTGTTTTTAACTAACATGTAACATAACCAAATGAAGAGCAAATGTGGTCATACCCCGAGAAAAAAGAAAATACACTCTTTGATTAAACCAAACTGGAACGAAACTTCCAGTCCAGTTGATGTAAACAATAACCATTTTCTACTCTAGTTAAAGACATCGTTATATTGAAGGGATATATATTATTTGCAAGTGATAACAACAAAGTATTTACTTGATTAGTAATGAAAGGTATTCTGACAGTTTTCAGTGCGAATTTTAAGGGAATGATCTGTGTAGTGTAGCGTAAACCAAATAGTTTACCACATCTCTACTACACAGATATAGTATTCACTAAAGGTTCCACAAAATGTTGATTAACCTTTAATATGGATCCTATATTTTGATTTTGGAAATCTGGTGATCCTATATTACACTCAATTTGTCCTTGAATGTGAGTGTTTGGACACTAACTTTGGAACCACTAAAAGCCTTTACATAGGGTCAGAGTTTCTTCGGATTTTGTGAAAGGCCTTTATAATATTCTACTATGGTAGTCACTGAAGGCTTTACATAACGTCATCTTGACAGCTAAACGCGTTACATTTAGCATCTCTCTATCTATAGCCCTATGCTTTGTTGTACACCTACACTCATCAACAAAAGTTAAGCGTATTTCGAAATTACCCGCCAATAGGCACTATGCCTTTTGTGTCTGTGTAGGAAGGTGCTTGTGTACATAATGCAAATACGTTCGTCGTTGCCATTCTGCCTCACGGGGCCGTGCAGTCACAGCTTGTAAACACACTAGGGCTGAGTTCTTGTGAATGAACAGTTGTTTGTGTGCCTAGCAGTGCAGTACAAAGCCTTGTAACAGGCTCTCCATGGCAGACCGTATAAAAATCATCACACTGATGAGACAAGTTGTCGTTACGAATATTGGTCACGTTAATCAAAGTGTTGTCTCCATACTGTGGAAAAAGTTCCATAAATTTATTCAATAGTGCAGCAACATTGCGAAGCCCTTCCACGCAAAACTACAGCAGCTCAGGATCAGTATGTAATGATATGTGTGCGGAGACATCCAACAAAGACAACAACTAAGCTGCATCACGAGCTTCAAGAAGCCTTAGGGGTTACCACAAATACCCAAACTGTGCACAACAGACTTCGTGATGGGGAGGGGGGGGGGGGGGGGGTTACTACAGCCAAAGACCTCTCAACAAGACTCCACCACGACATCCACATCACAGGGTGCTCATGTTAGATGGGCTAGAGAACATGAACATTGGGCACGAGACCAGTGGACCAAAACACTGCCCACAGATGAAGTGGGAACAGGCTTGCACCTTGACAACGACTCTGTTTACATACAGAGGTGAACAGGGGAATGCAATCACCCCTCTATGAGTGTGGAATGTAAGCAATAATCCAGTGGCTTGATCGTATTCTGGGTAGGTGTCATGTGTGGCCGCTGCACACCATTCGTTCCATTTGAATGCAACATGACTGCTGCAGTGTATGAAAACAACGTTCTCCAACCCATAGTCAATGGTTTTGCAGAGACTGCAGGGTGATAATACCCAACCTCATCATGTTGGTATCTGGCAGGACATGGGATCTGAGGTATGGGTTGGCCAGCATGCTCACTGGATACGAATTGGATAGAGTATACATGGAGCTTGCTCAAAAGGGCAGTTTCAGGCCGTCAACATCCTCAACTAACAATTGAAACACTCATGAATGTTGTCACTGAGGAGGAAGAGGAGGAGATCAACAATGAGTTCAATAGAGATGGAGCATCACCTCGAATTATGGAGGAATGGGGAAGGAAATCAGCCATGCCCTTTCGAAGGAACCATCCTGGCATTTGCTTTAAGCGATTTAGAGAAATCGCCGAACACCTAAATCAAGATGGCCAGATGCTGGTTTGAACCATTGTCATCCTGACACGAGTTCAGTGTGCTAATCACTTTGCCACCCCGTTCGGTTTCTGCCATTAAGGAGTGGGGCAATAAGTCTCAAGAGACCTGAAATGAGTTGGTATTGAGCATGCCCCTTCGTATTCAAGTATGCCTGAGGGTTCATGGAGGACCTACATGTTATTGAACAGTGCACTGAACACACCATTTTATGTTTTTTGATGTTGTCAGACATTGTAACTTTTTGTTTTTTCAAATAATGTTCTTTTAATTTCGTAATTGGTTAAAAGAGAACAAATAGCGTGGTTTTCCTTTGTGTAATATGTATACTATAAAAAACTACAGTATAAGACATCTGTCTCATTTCAAAATATGAGGACCAATTATATGTTTAACTTTTTTTGATGGGTATATTGTGCAGTAACCTCTGTTTCTTCAGAACTTTCTTTACAATGACTACATTACGAGGGAGGGTCCCTCCCATCACGAATTGTTGTGCTGGGTATATATCTTTCCAATATATGGTCAACTATTCTATTAAACTTGAGCCATGCTCCTGCCTTAAGCCAAAAGTTTCAAGTTCCTCATTGAGATAAGACACTATTTCCTCTTTATCTAATGTAATGAGCATGTACATTGTTCTACTTATTTTAGTTTGCCTTGTACTTTGGTAATTATCATTGTTGCAACTGCCTCATTGTCACCGACACCAGTTTCACTATAGACTTCTCGAAGGAGGTCATGTCTACTTCTCACCATTAGATATAGTGAATTTCCATCGGAAGCGGGATTCTGAACCATCTGTTTTGCATACTTTTCATAGAATGCAGTTTGGAATGTTTCACAGATTGTCTTGTCGCGCCCATCACTAACAAAACTGTAAATATCTCAAATGATTGTTGGATGACTAAAAGTAGTGGGACAGGAAGAGACCTAGTTCACTTTTGAAATCAAATAGATATCAATTTAATTATGCAAAGAAAATAATTTGCTATCAAACTGGCAACAAATTAATTATGTAAATTAATTAATTGATAAATTAATTACACCCACACCCTGATGACATCATGGGTTTTCCCCAGCTGGCACATAGGCCCCGTCCTCTCCCCTTCCCCTTTCACCCTCCACCCATGGGAATAGCCAGAAATTGAAATTTTGGAATGAAAATCGAAAAAGGTGCCAAAATTCAAATTTATAGGTGGGAATATTGAATTTTTTGTATTCACCTTGAGGTCTGGAGACCAACTTACATAGTTTGCAACTCCACCACCACAACCACGACCAGGATGTTTCACTCTCTTCTCCACCCCCATGACACTTCGACCACCGGATTGCTTGTCAACAGCTGCCACCGGGACATGAAACAGTGCCTGCTCATAAGGGCTGTACCACTCCCGGCCGACACCCCACTATTCGCCATGCTGGACAACTGTTAATGATTTCACACTTGTAAAAGTTGTTCTATCCTTCTCAGAAGGACTGGGCGCTTACATGATTCCTCTCACCCCTCTTGCAAAGCAAAACGTTCTGATATATGTTTTCTAAATATCCCAAGGGGCCACCGCAGTAAACAGTAATAAAATACCTGTCTACTGACAGCAACACCGAATCTGCAGACCTAGGCTTCCCTCAGAATCCAACCCTATCGAAGTGTTCCTATTGGCTCCCGCCAAATTTGTGGGTGAATCCTTTGAGAACTCAAATGGAAATCCCTGGAGAGAAGACAGCAAAACGGTGCAGAGTAGGGCCACTGAACTTCCATCAGAAAAGTAGGTACTGAGAGTAGCCCAGTCGGCAAATTCTTCCTTGTGGATGAGGAATTCTAACCCTCTGGTTGTGAGCCTGTAACTTCCTGCCTCCTGTATATAGAACTCCTGTAGCAACATCATTTGGGAATGAAACACAATTATAGCTATTTATGAGTGACAAGTTACATCTTAGCCAGCAGAATCATGGGAAATATATCGTATGATATTTTTTACGACTGCAGTGCTTGTTATCTTACCTGAACACAGTGTCTCAATATGTAAAAGAAGACTGGCCAGCTCCAGTCTAGCCCAGTAGCATTTACTGAGTGTATTGTATACCTGAAAAGCCGGGCAGCTGCGAAATTGCAGCTTGTGGCAGTGTTCTTAAGCACTACTTCCAGCTGCTCCTGCTGCTGACTGGGGCATAGTGTGGTGCGACTTAGAATTACTGGAGTTTCAGCTGTGACATGTACTCCTCCATTTAAAAATCCAAAACGTGGATGTTGTTTTCTCAATATACCTCTAATTTCTCATCCTAACTGTAGGTTCCACCCTTTCACACGAGTTGTTTTCAAAGACTGAAGCAGGCAGACCATACATGTGTTTTCACATCGATAAAATGTTGTTACTTATTGTGAAAATCCTGGACAACACTATGGCATAAGCTATACTTGCTCTATGGATTTTCTCATCAGGTACAAAAATATCTTTTCTTATCTGCCACGTCCTGCATCTTAGGACTAGAAGATTAAAAACATTTTTGGCTTATGACAGAGTGCTAAGAGCATGTTCTACCGCTGTCATAGGATGCCTCCTCACTTTCGTACTCTCCCTTAAAGTAAACAAACATCTCATCACATGCGAAGTCTCTCCACATAACAGCACAGAGAAGTTATAAATATCAGGTTTATAGTGTATAATCACTTTACAAATTCGGTAAAATAGCTAATTTTATTATGATGATCAGCTCCCCGAGTATGGGTGGGGGACTGAAATTTCGTTAAAAGATCTCGCTGCAACGAAAAACGCTTGATTACCGTTACAACTCTCACTCTCGCTTCCACCCTCCCAGCGGCATGTCATTGATATCAAACTGATAGGTTAATTTATTAATTTGATCATGAGAGTCCTTTTACATGGAGAGTAAATTTATTTTTCCTGCACTCTGATTACAGACGCTTTCATGATGTCTCTGTAGGCTTCCCACAGGCTAGGTAGTCAGTTCCTCTGATACCAAAATGGGTAGGAAGCATCATCAAGTAACTGAAGACATCCAATGCCAATTACGTTCTCTCTCTCTCTTGTCTTGTCTTCCTGCTGGAAGCTAGTCACTTAAAAATTTTCTTATTCAGCTCCCGAACTAAACCTGCTGAGACCTGTTGGTATGTGGGGGATTGTAGGATTTTTCACTCTCTTCTCCACCCCCATGATGCTTCCGCCTCTGGGTTGTACGTCAAAAGCCTCCACCACTTCGCGAACCTCCCTCCGAGCATCAGGGGTGTGTCGCTCCACGCCGACAGCCAACCACTCCTATGCTGCACAACTATTAATAATTCCACACTCGCGAAAGTTGTCCTATCCTTCTCAGAAGGACTGGGAGCTTAAATACTTCCCCTCGTCCCTCTTGCAAAACAAAAGATTTCAAGATTTGTTTTTGAAATATCTCGGAAGGGTCGACGACGCAGTGAACAATAACAACATATCTTTCTATTGACCGCAACATCCCAAACGTGTACGAATCTGCAGACCTAGGTTTCTGTCAGAACACAACCCTATCGAAGTGTTCCTATTGGCTCCCGCCAAATTAGTGTGTGGATGTTTCGAGAACTCAAATCCTTGGAGAGAAGACGATGTTCTTTTCGAGGAACACTATTGAGAACCTGCATTTGAAGCTGACTACAAAAGCATTCTGCTGCTGCCAACCTACATTTCGCGTAGGGGCCATGAAGATAAGGTACAAGGAACTAGCACTCATAGGGAGGCATATAGGTAGTCTTTTTCCCTCACTCTGTTTCCAAGCGGAACAGAAAAGGAAATGACTAATAGTGGTACAAGGTACCCTCCACCAAACACCATACAATGCCTTGGGAAGTAAGCATACAGAGGAAAAATGTAAATTTAGTCTACCTATTAAGATCTGAATCCATCCATATATAGCTACAAAAATCTCACAGAAGAACATTGTCTCTTACTTATCGAGAAGGAGTTTGTGTATTTATTTTCTATGATCATTGTCAGTACTTTCCTGGACTGACCCTAGACACTAAAACAATACTTCAGAATTGATATTACAGTTCATTTACGTAAAAAGCTTCAAACTTCGCCCTTCTGGAGCTTCATCATGCATAAACCACACGTTTCTTCTTAATCATCTGTTATGGCACCATAACGCTCTAATACCTACTATACGCCGACAATGGGCACCAAGCTGCTCGAGGGGCCACTCATCTGGAGAGATCTTGGCATTGGGATGGGTGTGCTGTGAGTAAGACTGGTGTGGAACAGTAGTTACGGACTCAGGTCACTCTGTTCCTTCATGAGATGTGGAATATAGTGAACATAAGATCCTCCTACTTCTGGTCAGTTGCTAATTAAATCAGCTACAGTGTTGCAGGGACAGTTGGTCAAACATGATCCAAGGAGATCCTATAAATACGAGAATACCCTGTGACTCCTACCCACATAGAGAGAGATGGCAAATCGTAAATTGCGCACTATGATTGAAATTCTAGAAATATGTAGAGAACTTAACTGCGTAAGTATAGGACGCTGTCCGGTATACTTTGGTGTATATGTTTGAAAATTAACCATGAATCGATGTACTGCACAGTCATCTATTTAGATTTGCAATCTAGTATACAGCACCCACAAAGTAGTGGAGGGGTGGTTTAGCGAAGATACAGAAATTGGAAGCATGCAGCCGTGTCATTGTTTGGCATTGAAATTACAGAAAAGCTGGTAAAATTCCTAGAATTGGTGTCACTGTCAACAGTGCTGCTTCATACAGTACAGTGTCCCGTATCAGCAGTGTCTTTTCCATCCCACCTGTGCACTGGTACACTGTGATTACGAAATAATGATCGACTGGCGCCACTTGTTTGAGATTGAGAGGGTCTTCGTGGAAGCAACACCTTCTGGGGATGGCCAGCACCAAAATAGTAGTCTTGTACATGGCTGTGATATGAGGAATCAATAATGCTCAGGGTCTCTTCAAAATGGAACACTGAGACATATGCTATCCTGTCACTGTGGAAGATAAGATAAAATGTAGAGGTCATCGCCTTCCAACAGCTGTTTGGAAGAGGTCCACAACGCTGCAAACTCTTCAAGTTGTCCTCCACATTTTTGTCAATAACAAACACCACTTTGTCTTTTATTTCAACCATCCTGTGTCTTGTGGGAGCAGCACAATTTATACCATGTGATGTCTAGCTTTCTGTGAGAGTCAATGGATTCACCACACATGTTAATATCAGTTTAGCATTTGACACAAACCTCAAAATCATGATGGAAAAGCAAAATGTATCGTACATAGTCGTACACTGCTTGGTTGTGTTACAGCAATAAAACAATGTCTCAAACTGCTTACGAATGAACAACACAAGAACCATCTCCTTGTGCCCGATAGTCAGTATAGTCTTCCTCCAGTATAGGCGACAAAACTTTACACACGTCCGTGGAAGTGACTTCGATCACTACTCGCCTGCTCCAGTGGGTGATACATGCATATTTAATGAGATCACCACATATGGTAGATGTCAACATGGAGACGGTATTTGTTTCCATAGTGTATCAGAAGAGAGAGATGTGGTGTGATCTTATTGAGTTCTCTACCAGGTAATGTTAGCAAAGTTTTTATAGTTCGTAGTTTTACTCCATTGGTTGTTACAAAAATTACGAGGGGAGAGAGAGACACTGTGATGTCAAACAAAGACTCACTCACCATTAGACCACACTGTCGTATTTCTGACTTGGTAATCATAGGAACACGACAAAATAGATTAGGACATGTATGGAGTGATATTAATAATCTTCATTCGATATTGATGAATTGTAGGTGTTATACTTCTGAATTTCAGCGTGCAGTTCATATATACTCAGTATGGTTTTGAATTTCCTTTTGAAAGTTAGTGTGTTATTTTTCTTGTAGTGAAATTTCACTATCTGTCAGCCTTCTAACTAATGGAACACTGCTGTTGGAACGTGATGGGATTTCAAGAGAATTAGCAGGGGTCTGTAACTTGGTGGGGAACATCTCTTACTTGGTGAAATCAGATGGATTCAAATGCTATATATCAAAGACTGGAAGATTCTTGGGAATTTGATAGGTAAGTGATACCCTGAAAAAAGCGGAGTTGAGAGGTGAGCTGTATACTGTTTCTACTAAGTATTGTTAGCAAACATATTGTAACTTGTCACATACATCTAGTGAAGTGACTACAATGAGAAAATTAGGAGCTAATGTGAAGGTTTCTACAGAGAGGGAATCAGCAGCAGAAGTTCTGTGTTTTGTTTTCTTGATAAATAAGAGACAACATTCTTCTGTGAGTTTTGTGTAGCTATATAGGGATGGATTCAGATCTTATTAAGTAGACTAAATTTACATTTCCTTCTGTACACTTACCTCGCAAGGCATCATACGGTGTTTGGTGGGGAGTACCTTGTACCACTATTAGTCATTTTCTTTCCTATTCTGCTCAGAAACAGAGCACGGAAAAAAGACTACCTATATGCCTTCCTATGAGTGCTAATTTCTTGTACCTTATCTTCATAGTCCCTATGCCAAATGTACGTTGGTGGCAGTAGAATCCTCTGTGGTCAACTTCAAATGCAGGTTCTCAATAGCGCCGTCTACCATCGCCGCTGCCATCTACCATTTGCCATTACTGTCGCCACCACCCACCACTTCGGGGTCTGCTGCCGGCTGCTGGCTGCCCGTTGCCATCACCGTCTCTGTTGCCACATGTGTCTTCATCTTCGTCTTCATTATCATCTTCACCTGTTCTGTGTCGTCTCCCCACACATCGTTTCCCTACCTCAGTGATGCCTGTTGCCAGGAGGCTCATTCCCATTTAAACATGGACACTCCAACCACTACCACCATCATCTACACCTCCCCTTCACCTGGTCCCACCATCACTTCATGGAGTACCTTGCCCAGCCCCACTCCTTATGCCCAGCCTCCCCTCATTACTCTTTCCTTCCCCTCCATCTTCTCCCCCATACTGTATACCCACATTTATCAGTCCACTTCTGCTCCTGCTTCCACTCCGGCCCCTGTCACCCACCCTCATGAGTTCCCCCCCCCCCTCCCTAGTAGCCCTACAACCCCAGAACCTCCTTCATTTGCGTGTGTCATAGCTCGCTGGACCACAGTCGCCGCCCCAGATGATTCACTGACACCACTTGTTGGCACCTCCTTGTCCCAAGCAGAGCCTGCCTTCCTTCACCTTCTTCTCCAACCTGTCCCTCACCCTTCTTCCCAGGACGCCCTCTTCAAAAAAAAAAAAAAAAAAAAAAAAAAACCCTAACTACCTAGTGTTGACCCCGCTCCTGCCCCATCCACCAAAAAACCACTACCCATCCCCACCCCTTCTGACTCCCATAGATACCATGTCTATCCCGCATCCCAACCCCCTGCCAAGCATATCTTCATCCTCTCCCACTCTGACCACAAGTTCCTTGACACTCGCTCCCTCACCTTGGAAATATGCAAATACTTCCTCAGTGCCCCCATTTCCCAACTCATTCCCCAGAAGGACTCCATCTTTAGCAAATCCCCCAATCCCTCCCTCCTCACTGACCACCTCGAAAAGATCTCCCATGCCACCTTTGACCCCCTTGCTGCCCTTACACTCTTCCTTGCACTATCCTCTCCATGCCAGCCCCAACTCCCTCACCATCTTCCAACCCTCACCACCATGATCACAAAGCTCAGCCCCGTGGTCATGGAGGTGGAGGTGTTGGCGGAACTGAATGCCCACGCTGTCCTCAAAATTTGTTCTGGTCGCTGCATCTACAGTGACACCAGGCCCACCTTCCTTTTGTGTTTCTTCACCAAATCTCCCTCTTCCATTGACCACCTACTCAACCAGAGAGCCATTATTTATAACGGCTACCACCCATTTGACCCTTCACACTACCCTCCCCAGTCCTACTGGTGACAAAAGTGCCTGGTCTATAACAATCACCTTACTTCCGCCTGTAAAAATCCTCGCACCTGCCTCCACTGCAAAGTCTCTCATCTCCTCAAATAACATCCCAACCTCACCTCTCCACCTTCCTGCAACGCATGTAATAAAGCCCACCCCACCTATTCCTCTAAATGTAAGGCAAACTGCCCCCAAGCAAACCAGTGCTCACTGTCCTTGTTTATCCTATTGATCAACCACTCCACCCCAACAATTTACTCCGCCCTCCCCCCACAGCCAAAGACATCATCTGGTTCCTTACTATCATTCTTCAAAACATCCACCCTTTCCAAGGCCTCGCATACTCCAGCAGATCTCCCTCGCCGGCTTTTCTGTTTTCCACCTGAACAGCTATGCCACCTACTCCCACAACCAAGCCCACTTCATCTTTACCCACCTTGACACCCTCGTCTAAGCCTCTCTCATCCCCGTCCTTCCCCTTCTTCTCTCTCCATCCTGGCACGACGACCATGTCCCCTCCTTTATCAAAATATCTGCTCCTTCCCTGCCAACAGGCCCCTATTCATGCATACCCTGTGCCAGTAACACGGTGACACCTTCATCCTCGATGAAACCTTCCTCCAACCTTACCCCACTGCCCACACTTCTCCCTATGTTCTTCACCGTACTGATAATCCCCACCCCTTAGCGTGAGGTGGGATCACTATAGGCCACCTTTAGTATACCCCCATCTGGCAACAATGCCTGCTCAATGATCCTCCTGAACACCTGGTCCTCAGCGTTGTTTTCCTCACCACCACCATCATCTGTGCTATCACACATGTCCATCCTGCTGTTCCCATCGCCTATGACTTCCTCTCCCATACTGCCGGACGGAGTGGCCGAGCGGTTCTAGGTGCTACAGTCTGGAACTGCGCGACTGCTACGTTCGCAGTTTCGAATCCTGCCGTGGGCATGGATGTTTGTGATGTCCTTAGGTTAGTTATGTTTAAGTAGTTCTAAGTTCTAGGGGACTGATGACCTCAGAACTTAAGTCCCATAGTGCTCAGAGCCATTTGAACCATTTTGAACCTCTCCCATATTCACCACACCTTCTCCACCTACGTGATTGCTGCAGACCTTAACATTCATAGCTCCAACCCTGCCATCCTCCGGCAGTGGCATCAGTTCCTTTCCAACCTCCAAACATCCTTATCCCCCTCCCTCAGCGTACCCATCCCAAAATTAATACAACACTCGCTGTTGTTCTCACTTCCCCCAACCTTTTAGGTGTCTCACTGCAGAAGTACCTGATCCCATTGGCTGTGACCACCTCCAAGTTCTTCTCACCATTTCCTTTGCCCATCACCCTCCCCTAGCTCTCTGCCCTGTCGCCCCTCCCAAGGTCATTCATGACTACCACCATGCCGACTGGGATGCCTACCTGGAATTCATTGACACCCAGGTCGGAAGCCAACCCTCCCCTTCCACCATCCTGATGACACACACTCATGCCTTTCCCTCCTCCAGAAGACCATCTCTGATGTAGTGGCAGCCCACGTTCCCACCCCCACTGTCCTACTACTATTGTTCTTTGGACCTCAAGGTGAACACACAAAATTTGATATTCCCGCCATTAAATTTGTATTTGCCGCCATTTTTAATTTACCTTCAAAATTTCAGTTTCCTGCTATTTCCAATGGTGGAGGGGGAGGGAAGGGTGATGGGTTGCATGTGCCATCTGGGAAAAACCTGTGACATCTTCAAGGGGTGGGGGTAATTAAGTGATTAATTAATTAATTTGCATAATTAATTTGATATAAAAATGGGCTTGTTCTCTCTTTGTCCCACTATTGACTAAAATATCCTCTGGTGATTACAGTATGATTAGAGAAGTTACATTCTAGCGACCTGAGGTTCTCTCCAACGTTTTTGGTTACATAAGGAGGTACTCATAAATCTGGTGATCGATAGAAGAATCCAAGTATAATTTTATGCCCATACATCACACTTAGCCTTGCACAGTCTCATTCCTATCTTGGTGCATTTGAGTTTCTTGTCTACTGTGATAAATTCACCTCCTCTATTTCCCATTAGCCTATCCTTTTTTAGTTACATAAGGAGGTACTCATAAATCTGGTGATCGATAGAAGAATCCAAGTATAATTTTATGCCCATACGTGACACTTAGTCTTGCACAGTCTCATTCCTATCTCGGTGCATTTGAGTTTCTTGTCTACTGTGATAAATACACCTCCTCCATTTCCCATTAGCCTATCCTTTCGATAAATGCTTAAATCTCCTCCAAATATATCAGTGATATCGATTTCGCGTGTTACCCAGCTTTTTTAGTATTACGTGATCTTCACTGCTTTTTATGAGTGCTTCAATCTTTGACACTTTGTTGCAAATGCTTCCTTAGTTTCCACACTAGGGGAAAATAGCAGGTTATACCTGTGGTGGTATACCACATCAGAAACAGTGCTAAAGTGCCTGAAACTGAAGCTGTAACTGCTTTGAACTAGATTTCAAATACACTGAAAGGATCGCAGCACCAAAAAATAATTAATGTAAAGTAATGAAATTTCGGGAATACATTTGTCTAATTAACATATGTATGTGATTAACGTTGCAAGATCAAAGATTAATATAAGTATGAGATAAGCCATTGCAAATGTGAAATGCTGGTACATTAATAACCGGTGCAGCCGCCAGACTGTTGAATGCAAGCATGAAAACGTGCATGCATTGTGTTGTACAGCTGCTGGATGTCATTTTGTGGGATGGAGTTCCATACCTGTTGCTCTTGGGCAGCCAATACGGGGGTGGTTAATGCTCTGGAGTTTTCGTCCAATAATGTCCTGTATGTGCTCGATTGGAGACAGATTTGGTGATAGAGGACACCCCAAGGCAACATCTGAACACTCTGTAGAGCGTGTTAGGCTATGACATAGGTATGCGAGAAAGTTAACCTTTTCGAAAATACCTCCTGGAATGCTGCTCACTAATGGCAGCACAACACGTTGAATCAGCAGATTGATGTGCAATTTGCCGTCAGGGTTCGTGGGATAATCAGAGTGCTCCTGCTATCATACGAAATCATACTCAAGATCTTAACTCCAGGTGTGCGACCAGTGTCTAACACGCAGACAGGCTGGTTGCACGCCCTCAACTGGTGTCGTCCCAACCAACACACAGCCATGACAGGCACTGAGGCAGAACTAGCTTTCACCGGAAAACACAACAGACCTTCACCCTGCCCTACAATGAGGTCTTGCTTGACAGCATCGAAGTCGTAAATGGCGATGGTTTTGGGTCAGCAAAATGCACGCTAGAGGGGATCTGGTTTGGAACTGTCCTTGAAGTAACCGATTTGCAAGCTATTTGTGTCACTGTAGCGTAAACTGTTGTTCAGATTGCTGCTGCAGATTCTGTGCGTTACGCCAGAGCCATACGCTGAACACGACGGCCTTCCCTCTCGGTAGTGCTACGTAACCGTCTGGCCCTGGTCTTCTAGCGCCCGTACATTCCCGTTATCACCACTGCCAGCAACCATGTAGAGCGGTTACATTCCTGCCCATTCTGCAATATCACAGAAGGAATGAGGTGTTCATAATGGCATCTTTGTCGCCTTAAAGGCGTCTTTGACTAACATCAGCTCAACATGTCCAATCTCAAACTTACGCTAATAACAGTTAGAGCTTGCATTTAGAGCAAATTGCTGTTATGGGACTGGCGAGAAATTTGAATCATCATCTTTCAGGTGCAGAAACACGGCTACCAACTTTCGTTTATGTCGCACAATTCCTTCTTGCTGTTGCGATTATTTTTTCGTCAGTGTAGATTAAAGTAATAAACACAGCTGAGTGGAAGAAAAGTAATAGTAGAATATCCTTCAGTCTCCCTTACAAAATCCTTTCAGGGACATTTACCGGAAAATGGAGCATGAAGCAGTTCTGTAACACGTAAAGAACGTGCATCTTGACACATCTTAGATCAGTCGCGAAACATTGTAAATTAACGGTTTGATAACTTGTGAAATGATCAGCATTTAGCCATCTATAATAATATTAATGAAACGAGTACAACTACTGCACAAATAATATGTTCGACTTAAATGCGATTGTCACTATGATTAACGTATGAGCCATTCGAATAAGGGCTCCGCTACGCACAGCTGACTGAAACTGCGCAGGAGGACGCCAGATGCGCTGCCGTCGGGATGCGCGCACACACACACACACACACACACACACACACACACACACACATGGGGAGGGAGAGAGAGAGAGAGAGAGAGCGCGAGACATAGATCAAGGCCGGGCTACCAGTCTGTGGGCAAGGTCAGCTGTTCGCGTTAACTGGGAGCGAGGTCAGCGGTTCACTGTGAAATCTGTTGAGCTCTATGCTTGTGAGCCCGCGAGACAAAAGACGGCCGCAGGCGATTCTAGAGGATCAGCCACAGCGGTCATGCCGATCTGTTATGGAGCGTACTCTACTTGAAGCACCGATCCTATATTCTTCCAAAACAAATTACGTGTAGAAGCTTCCGGTGGGGAGCCGATACGGAAAAAAAAATGTGATATACACTTTACTATCTGTCAAGGCTGTATCACCAGGAAAGAATAATCGATATTACGTACACTGTTAGAAAGAAACAAATAAACAGGTCATTCAACGCTATTAGTGGTCAAAATCACTATCAAAGAAAAAAAGTACGGGCACTGATGGATTTCGTGAAAACATTCGATTGGGTGGATAGAAATAAATTGTCAGAGATAATGCAGAGCAGTGCTTACGAAAACATTTACTTAAAGTCATTCAAAATTATGTGTGTTAACATAATAACTGTTGCAGATGCGGAAAGATAGGTGCTTCCAAAATGCTCACGAGTCGGAGAGTTCGGCAAGGGTGTGGTACAGAGGATAAACAAAAATCTGAAAAAACGAAAAACCCAACACATTACCATGCCTAATACGTCGTAGAAAAACCATTGGCAAAGGTGTGGTACAGGGGATAGACAAAAATATGGAAAAACGAAAAACCCAACACATTACCATGCCTAATACGTCATAGAAAAACCATTGGCACTCGAAACAGCTGCTAGTCGTTTCGGAATGGATAAATACAGATTCTGTACGGCTTTCAAGGGAATCTTGTTCGATTCTTTCCGCAAAATCGTGGCAAGTCTAGGTAACGATGATGGAGGTGAATAGTGATCAAGCACTCACCTCTCTAACGTAGATCACAAATGCTCAATAATACCGTATTAAGATATGGTGATTGTAGTGGCCAGGGGAGATGCGACAATACATCCTCGTGCTCACAGAACTTGACCTGGACGATGCGAGCTGTGAGATCAGGGGCCCTGTCGTCTTGGAACACAGCATCAGCACTGGGGAACAAAAAATGTACCACGAGATGGATCTGATCAGTCAGAATAGTCACATAACTGTTGGAAGTAATCCGACCTTGCAGAGCAACTACGTGATCTAGAAATACCACGATATGGCTAACCAGATCACCACCGAACCTCGTTACGTTGTAGTCTTGGGACATAAACTCGGTCAGAAGTTGGAAACAGTGTGAAAGAAGATACAGTCGAGCAAGTGGCATTCTTCCATTGTTCCATAATCGAGATTTTATGGCTTAGGCACCACGTTCTCCTATTACGGGCATTTGCATCACTGACGGATGGGTTTGGAATTCCAGCTAGCCGTGCAACTCCCTGCTTATGAAGCTGCCTTGGAGTTGTTTTGGTGCTGACAGGATTCGCCAGTGCGACATTCAGTTCTGCAGTGACTTTTGCATCTGTCATCCACTTATTTTTCGCCACAGTCCTATTCAGTGTCAGTCCGTCACGATCATTCAATAAACACTTTCGACTACTTTGTGACTTAACGGATGATGTTTTCCTTCTTTCTCTGAATGGAGCATAAATCTTAGGTAGGGCGTCTCTCGAAACACCAGACACTTCAGTTAATTTTCTACGGAAGCACTCAAGCATACGAAGGCCTGAGAATGCACTGAACTCCGACATAATGCGCCCTACGACTACATAAGCACTGTTCTGACCAAGAGTGAGCTTGCATCTTATTGAGGACATTGCACAGGCGCCCTTCGTGGTAAAATACAACAGCGCAACCTGCAGGCTTGGCTGTCAGCTCCATTTACTTCCAAGCATGCGTTTCTCGTGATGTTACCATATTTTTCTCGAACCCTGGTACATCTTCGACGTTATTTAATATACTTGTAGATGCCATTTGGTCGAAAATTTTTCATGGTCAAACAGTGAGTCTTCCAAAATACAGGCTTATTCTTACAAGAACGCAAAAACAGCAGTCAGCTACTGTTAGTAATGCTGATTAATAAGAACAAGTAGCTCCGCCACAGGTTTCCAACTGACAGGTCATCGTCAGACGGCTGTTCGCCTTAAAAATTACAGAAACTTATGGTGTAAATTCGATGTTAGTTGTTTTTTTCGTTTACCTTAAGCCAGATGTAACTCTAACCTGGACAGCCGACTGACCACCAATCTGACAGCTCGAAACCAGTAATCATGCTAAGGAATCTTAATAAACAGTGGTTGCTTGCTATTTTTTCTTTATTGTAAGAATCGGTTTTTAATATAATGTCTATGACGTAGGGGAAACATGGAAAGAAGAAGACACTCCTCTGGTTGTAAGTGTTGGAAACCAGTGATTATTCATTTCTACTTAGCGGTGATAATTAAGTAATACATCAGGAAAATAAACAGATTGCAAAGGTACCTTGGCTAAGCCCCAATTGCAGTTTACAAATTCCGACTAAAGTAGTGCGACCTTGATAAACAATTCAGTTCTATAAAACATTTACGAGAAAGGTAAAGATATCCACTGCTTTGCATAAAAAGCGAACCCCGTTAGACGCAGATGGGTGCTAATGTAACCTCGTACATGTACACGTCATCAGCTGGTATGTAAATGCCAGGTAAAATGCGAGGTGTCAGGTAGAACGGCCACCAGTGTGTATTAGTGTTGTTCGTGTTTAGTGTTTTAACCAGGCTCGGTAGAACGTATACTATGTGATAAAAAGTGTCCGGACACCTGGCTGAAAATGACTTACAAGTTCGGGGCGTCCTCCATCGGTAATCCTGGAATTCAGTATGGTGTTGGCCCACCCTTAGCCTTGATGACAACTTCCACTCTCGCAGGCATACGTTCGATCAGGAGCTGGAAGGTTTCTTGGGGAATGGCAGCCCATCCTTCACGGAGTGCTGCACTGAGGAGAGGTATCGATGTCGGTCGGTGAGGCCTGGCACGAAGTCAGCGTTCCAAAACATCCCAAAGGTGTTCTACAGGATTCAGGTTAGGATTCTGTGCAGGCCAGTCCATTACAGGGATGTTTTTGTCGTGTAACCAATCTGCCACAGGCCGTGCATTATGAACAGGTGCTCGATCATGTTGAAAGATGCAGCCGCCATCCCCGAATTGCTCTTCAACAGTGGGAAGCAAGAAGGTTCTTAAAACTTCAATGTAGGCCTGTGCTGAAATAGTGCCACGCGAAACAACAAGGGGTGCAAACCCCCTCCACCATAACACCACCGCCTCCGAATTTTACTGTTGGTACTACACACGTTGGCAGATGACGTTCACCGGGCATTAGCGATACCCACACCCTGCCATCGGATCGCCACATTGTGTACCGTGATTCGTCACTCAATACAACGTTTTTCCATTGTTCAATCGACCATTGTTTACGCTCCTTACACCAAGAGAGGCGTCGTTTGACATTTACCGGCGTGATGCGTAGCTTATGAAATCCAAGTTTTCTGACCTCCCACCTAACTGTCATAGTACTTGCAGTGGATCCTGATGCAGCTTGGAATTCCTGTGTGATGGTCTGGATAGATGTCTGCCTATTACACATTACAACTTTCTTCAACTGTCAGCGGTCTCTGTCAGTCAACAGACGAGATCGGCCTGTACCCTTTTGTGCTGTACGTGTTCCTTCACGTTTCCACTTCACTATCACACTGAAATCAGTTCACCTAAGGATGTCTAGGAGTGTGGAAATCTCGCATACAGGCGTATGACACAAGTGACACCCAATCACCTGACCACGTTCGAAGTCCGTGAGTTTCTACAGAGCGCCCCATTCTGCTCTCTCACGATGTCTCATGACTACTGAGGACGCTGGTATGGAGTACCTGACAGTAGGTCGTAGCACAATGCGCCTAAAATTAAAAAGGTGTGTTTTTGGGGGTGTCCTGATACTTTTGATCGCATAGTGTATAAGCCACATGGACAGCAACAGGTGTCGAGTGATCACCGCAACACGGAGATGCTGTGTACTCGCGTAAGACAACACATTTGGAAGTGGCCTACTTGTGGGTCAACGTTTGATCGGTTGGTCGAATGGTGTGATATCCATATTTGTGAGGCATTAGGATATGGCAGTGGACCGATATTGCTCTGAATGGGAACGTGAGGGCAGGCATACTCGTCGTTAAGGTTCCGGTCGATCACCTCTGACCACCACAAGGGAGGATCGTCGTACTGTAAACTTAGCGTATCGTAACTCCTTCACATCTGCGCCTGCCACCCTAGAAAGAGTAATGGGTTCCCTGAAACATAGTGTGCCTTCCTGCATCATTAGTTGGAGATCGCTGTATTGTGAACTAAGCATATTGTAACACATTCAATCTGCATCTGCCACCAGAGAACTAGTAATTGAATCCCTGAAACGTACCGTGTCTTCCTGCACCTTTGCTCAGAGACTAGGAGCAGCCGGACTATGCACAGGCTGTCGTTAACACCACAAAACAAATGGGTGCATTTGGAGTGGTGCGGCGATTGGGAAGCAGGAACTGCTGATGAATGGCGTCGCATTTTGTTGAACGATGAATCGTAGTTCTGCACTATACCGCATGCCTTTGGTTGGGATTATGGTGACGATCTGGGAAGAGGTCTCTTCCAATGTTTTGGAGAGGCACAGCGGTGTTACTCCTGGCGTCATCGAGTATGGAGACGGCAGGTATGACTTCTGGCCACAGTTGGCAGCTACTGAGAGAACACCACAAGCATTCCGCGTCCTCATGTTCCTATATGACAGCATTGTGTTGCCATCTTTCAACAGGATAATTCTCGTCCACACAATGCACTTGTCTTTATGAACTGTGTGATGCTGAAGTACTACTGTGGTCAGCAATATCCGTAGGTCTGTCCCCAATTGAACATTTGTGGTACAAGCTTGGACGTCAACTCTGTCGCAGTGCCAGTGTCCTGGATATCAAGGACCAGTTACAACGGTTGCGGGATAGCGTCAAGAGAGGGACACGTGTCCAAGCCGAATCAGTACGTGCATCCAGGCCACAGAGTTAGTACAAGTCACTGAAATAACATTACATACCCTCTTAATCTGTGAAACCATTTCGTTTCCTCTGTCCCTTGTGGGTACTTCACATTTTTTCTAACATTTTGTAGTTAAGAAGAGTAATACCTGCCAGATGATACAACGCATTATTGGAAGAAGTCTCAAAAGAAGAGAAACTCAGATAAGTCAGACAGCTCGGTTCCATAGAAAAGACGCATTAAGCAAATAGGAACATCTGAATGAAATTGCTCAGATTATTAAAAGACTGCTGTAGAACAGATAAAATCAGAAACGACTCCAGAAGCAATGTGCGCTACAGGAAACAAGTACTTGCTTCTACACTACTTGATCAAAAATATCTGGATGTCCGTCTCAAGTGGAACTGACCAAGGGATGTCATGAGAGTGGGACTCTCCAGTATGACAACATTTAGCGTTTTCTGAACCACCAAGAACACTTCCATATTACAACACTACATGCTCCATACTTGACCGATACACGTGATAGCAGGTAACGTCCTCCAGGCATTCGCCAAGCCCAGACCCCTCCATCCAACTGCCAAAGGGTATAGCGTGACTCATCACTTGAATCACACGTTTTGAGTCATCCGCTGTCCAGTGGTGTACCCCAACTCAAGCGTTGCATAGCATTGACTACAGGAATGCGTCGCTATGTGGAGCTGCTCGACCATTTTACTACATTATTTTTAACCCATTACACACAGCCACT
This sequence comes from Schistocerca serialis cubense, assembly GCF_023864345.2. Taxonomy (NCBI): domain Eukaryota; kingdom Metazoa; phylum Arthropoda; class Insecta; order Orthoptera; family Acrididae; genus Schistocerca; species Schistocerca serialis. The sequence continues at coordinate 379,432,560 of NC_064639.1, forward strand.
GAGCTAGCTGTACTGGTGCTAGAGCTTTGGGACTCGCTAATTTCAAACGATTTTTTACAGTAATACTCTGCTGTGTTCGACGGTCCCTGCTCATCAGACAAGAGATCTTGGTTCAGTCGTGGATGGTCCTTCACGTTTCCATTTCAGAATCAACACCAGCAGTCGACTTAAACATCTGTACTAGGGTTGAAATGTTCCTGATGGATTTTTTAGTCAGGCGGCATGACCAGTCCACGTTCGAAGTTACTGAGCTCTCTTGACTGACTCGTTCTAATGTTACTGCTTCTCTACTGACAACACGGTGTCCTGGAGGTCTGCCTCTCGTGACCTTGTCCGTAGCTCGTGGGCTAGTGACTAGCGTTGCTACCTCTGGATCAGGGGGTCTTGGGTTCGAATCCCGGCCGCGTCGGGGACTTTATCCGCCTGGGGACTGGGTGTTTGTTTGTCCTCATCATTACATCATCATTTGGGAAAGTAGTGAAATTGGACAGTGAAAAGATCAGGAATTTGTACGGCCACTGCTAATCACGCAGTTGTACGCCCCGCAAACCAACTATCATCATCGTCTCGTGACATCGAGTGGTCAATTCCGCATTACGAGGGGCGTTTGAAATTTCTGTGCAAAGTCCGAGAGATGGCACCACCGGCGGGTATCGAGGTCATGTTTAGTTAGTAGCATCTTTGGAAAGAACTCACACCAAGTTTCATCCATATTGGTCTATTTCTTCGTGTTTGGCATTCGTGTGAATCAAGGAAGTCGAATGATTGTCAAAAAATGGGCGAAAAAGAATTTCGTGTGCCGATTAAACATTACTTCATGAAAGGCAGAACGCCTCAAGAGACTAAAGAGAAGCTTGATAAACGTTACGGTGACCCTGCACCTTCTATTAGAACAGTTTATAAATGGTTTCAAAATTTTCGGAGTGGCCATATGGGCACAAGTGATGCTGAACGTTCTGGCCGCCCTGTGGAGGTTACGACTGCAGAAATCATTGATAAAGTCCATGATAAGGTGACGAATTACAGAAGAGTTAAGGTGCGTGAGATTGCTAGTGGTGTGGGCATCTCAAATGAATGGGTACATAATATTTTGCATAAGCATTTGGATATCAGAAAGCTATCCGCAAGATTGGTTCCGCTATTGCTCACGCTTGACGAAAAACGGAGTCGTGTGAAGTGTTACAAGGATGGTTTGCAGCTGTTCAGGAAGAATCCGCTGGACTTTAAGCGATGTTTCGTCATTGTGGATGAAATATGGATACATTACTATACTCCTGAGACCAAACAACAATCTAAACAATGAGTTACCAAGGGAGAATCTGCACCAAAAATGGCGAAGACCATTCCTTCGGCCGGAAAGGTTATGGCGACTGTCTTTTGGGATTCGTCATCGACATGGGACAATCCTCATCGACTATCTGGAAAAGGGTAAAACTATTATAGGTGCATATTATTAATCGTTATTAGACCGTTTGAAAACTGAGCTGCAAGAAAAACACCGGTGATTGGACCGCAAAGAAGTCCTCTTCCATCACGACAATGCACTAGTACACACCTCAGCGGCTGTGGTCGCAAAATTAATGGAAATATGATTCCAACTCGTTTCACATCCCCCCTACTCTCCTGACTTGGCCCCCTCGCTCTACTATTTCTTCCCCAATTTGAAGAAATGGCTGGCAGGACAAAGATTTTATTCAAACGAGGAGGTGATTGCAGCAACTAAGCTATTCTGCAGACTTGGACAATTCCTATTATTCGGAAGGGATCAAAAAATTAGAACAGCGTTGGACGAAGTGTATAAGCCTAAAAGGAGACTATATCGAAAGATAAAACATGTTTACCCCGAACACGTAAATAGTTGTTATTTTTGCACGGACCTTTCAAACTCCCCTCGTAGGTTCAAATGGTTCAAATGGCTCTGAGCACTATGGGACTTAACATCGGAGGTCATCAGTCTCCTAGAACTTAGAACTACTTAAACCTAACTAACCTAAGGATATCACACACATCCATGCAGTATTCGAAACTGTGACCGCAGCGGTCGCGCGGTTCCTGATATGCACCCTACACCCATTTAAACCTTACTACTGCATTCATCCCGGCGTCTCCCTCTACAGCTTTTACCCCCTCCTTGCCAACACTTCCCTCCATTTCAAATTAATGGTTTCTTGATGCCGTATAAAGTATATTATCCACCGATCTTTCTTTTCGTCAAGTTGTGTTGTAAATTTCCTTTTTTCCCTTAATTCGAGCCGGCCGCTGTGACCGAGCGGTTCTAGGCGCTTCAGTCCGGAACCGCGCTGCTGCTACGATCTCAGGTTCGAATCCTGCCTCGGGCATGGATATGTGTGAAGTACTTAGGTTAGTTAGGTTAAATTAGTTCTAAGTTTAGGGGACTGATGACCTCAGATGTTAAGTCCCGTAGTGCTCAGAGCCATTTGAACCATTTGAACCATTTGAACCTTAATTCGATTAAGTAACTCATCATTAATTACTCGACCCATCTAACCTTCAGCATTCGTCTGTAGCACCATATTTCAAAAGTTTCTATTCCCATCTTGTGTGAACTGTTTGCTGTCCAAGTTTCACTTCCGTATCCAGAAAAATAAATTCAGAAAAGACTTGGCACTTAAATTTATTTTTGATAAACAAATTCCTCCTTCTCTGGGTTGCTTTGTTTCCTATAGCCGTCTGCATTTTATATACCCTCCATTTAGGCCGTTGTCACTAATTTTCCTGCTGAAATAACAAAACGCTTCTGCTACATTTAGTGCCACAATTCCTAATCTAATTCCCTCTGAATCCCCTGACTTTATTCGACTGCATTTCGTTTCCCTTGGTTTACTTTTGTTGCTGATCACGTTACAACCTCTTTTGGAGACATTATCCATTCCGCTCAACTGATCTTCCAAGTCATTTGATGCCTCTAACAGAATTGCTGTGTCACTGACCAATGTCAAAGTTTTTATTTCTTCTCTCTAGACTTGAATTCCCTTTCTAAATTTCTCCAGGTTTTCTTTATTGCTTTCTCAACGTTTGAGTAACGTCTGGGTTGGGCTACAACCCCGTCACACTTCCTTCTCACCGACTGCTTCCCTTTCATGTCCTTCGAAACCTGTAACTACAGTCATGTTTCTGCACAAGTTGTAAATAACCTCTCACTATATTCAGTTCTCACCTCCTAAATTTCCTGTAGCTTTGCAATTTCTTCAGTTTTAAGCTGCAGTTCATATCTAGCTCAAATCTGCCCCTGGAAATGTCTTACAGTTAAAAATCTGGTTAAAAATCTTGGTCTTAACGTTACAAAGTCTATCTGAAACGTCTCAGAGTTTTTAGGTCTCTTCCACATATTCAACCTTCTTAACGGACTGTTAAACACGGTGCTCTGTGCAAATTTCTACCAGGTGGCTTCCTCTTTCGTTCCTTTTCCCCAAATCCATATTTTTCTACTATTTTCCTTCTCTTCCTTTCCATATTCCGAATTCCAATCCCCAATCGCAATAAAATTTTCGTCTCCGCCAACTATCCGAATAATTTCTGTTACCTCATCATACCTTCTTTCAATCTCCACGGTATCTGCAGTTTGAATAACATCGGGGATAGGCTACAACCCTGACGCACTTCGTTCTCAACCACTGCTTTCCTTTTATCTGCAAAGATAGTTCGAGCTAGTTGGCATAAGAACTTGTACTACTGTAACTGATGCCGGCTTCGTGTCTGTCTTGGCTACGATAATGCGTTCACTATGCTTTTCACAGTAGCTTACCTGCATTCCCTTATTCATTATTAAACCTATTCCTGAATTACCCCTATTTGATTTTGTATGTATAACCTTGTACTCACCTAAGCAGACGCACTGTTATTCCCCGACTGAGCTTCTTTAAATCCCAGTACATCAAACTTTAGCCTATCATTTCCCATTTCAAACTCTCTAAGCTACCTACCGAATTAGGATATCAAACATTACACACTGCGACCTGTAGAATGTCAGTTTTGGTTTTGCTGATCACGACGTTCTCCAGAGTAGTCCCCGCCGGATACCTGAATGGTGGAGGGATACGTTACCTCCAGAATATTTTACTAAAGAGGATGCCATCATCATTTAACCACACAGTGGAAGTGAGAATCACGTTGTAAACGCTCAGGACAAATGTTTAACACATAAAAATTCTAATAACACATATGTGGCGTTCATGAAATAAAATAAAGTCAAAACGTATTGGACTATGGGTCCTTCTCTTACTTTAAAATCGTCAGTTTCTGTCCTTAAGCGGCTCAACACACTTGGCAACCGCGTACTTGGATGTGTTGGCTTCACACCAAGGGTATCCAGTTCACACTTTTGCCGGTACCCAGGTGTAGTTAACATAGTAGATGTGCTGAGTGTTGAAACCTGCCGACGAGAACATTGTCTCTCAGGTAAATGTGTTTGTGGTAATTTTGCCTGTGTGAGAAGCTTTCACAGCAAGTCACTGTGCGTCTCGAGAGAGATGACACTGCTTTCTGAGATAAGTTTGCAGCGTTCCCTTACGGAGCAGTTGTCTGACGTAAACACAACACGGCCGCCGCTCGAGAACATCCTAGTGTCCATCAGACAATGATTCGAGACGACAATATTTTCTTCATTCTAACTGTGCATGTGAGCAGAAGGATCACACTAATGCAAAAGAAGACGTGTAAAGTGTATTTACGTCAATAAATCATTAATACAGATAGGAAAGGGTGTTTTGTATCCTCTACGTTAACATCTAGTGACAAGAAAGCAACACGCAATATTTGATTCGTGATAGCTGGAACAACTGGATCTCTGTCAATCTATATTCCTTTCTAATGGCTATATCAACAAGGTCATTAACAAAGTCATCCCTACAACTTTAATCTTCTCAGATTTTCGACATACTTCTTACTTTATACACTTCTGCATCCTTCCAAGTTAGTAAATGAAAAAAAATTGCCGCTTTCCTTCAGATCATTAAGCGCATTCGTATGTTTTCTTGCTTATTGGGTACTTCCCCTCGCAGGTATCAAGGTTTGATGAGGATAACGTCTCGATCATAGACTGGATACTTCATCGCCTATAGTTCGTAGTTTCTGAAATCACTTGGATAAAACAACACAAGACATAACATACACCATAACAGTAACGAATGGGTGGCTCTCTCTGAGTACTATAGGACTTAACATCTGAGGTCATCAGTCCGCTAGAACTTAGAACTACTTAAACCTAACTAACCTAAGGACATCACACACATCTATGCCCGAAGCAGGATTCCAACCTGCGACCGTAGCAGTCGCGCGATTCCAGACTGAAGCGCCTAGAACCACTCGGTCACCAAGGCCGGCAACGAATGGGTGGAAATCAGTGCTAAAATAGTTAACTTTCTCTAGCTGTTACCAGATGCGATTTCATTGAACAGTCAAGCCTGAAAATGTATTTGCATGTTCATTGTACTTTGTAAATGGGAACGTTAATCTCAGCTTTAACTAATACTTGTTACCAGTCTTGTGTGTTCATTTAATTAGTTTGTATGGTTTACGGTTTAACCACACATAGAGTGGGAGAAGGGGATGGAAGGAGATGCTGAAAGATTTCCCAACAGAGATACTTCACGTTGTTCGACGTCCCAGCAATTGCGTTCTGATGAGGAGAGACCGGACCGTTGCAAGATCAGTTATTCTGTGTGGCATTAGATGTCAAAAATAGATGTTAGCTATAATCTGAAGACGCTTTGAGGCAAAGGTTCTCAGGCTTGGTTACCCACAGCGTCGAAACTACGTCTTTCCAGACAGTGGTTCCCTCTTGAACAATAGCCTGTTTGTCATTTCGCAAAACAAACCAGTGAAGTTATTCCACAGCACTTTTGGCTACTTAACTTTTGACTGAATCGCATTCTTGTTCCTTATCTCATAATGATACATTTGTCCTTCTTGATGGAACTCAGTCCAGACTTCGTAGCGCGTTGAGACGTGGGTAGCGAATCCTACGATAAGAATATATAACACAGTGATACGCCAACAGTCATTTACGGCTCAGAAGCCTGAAACATGACTACACGGTAAAAGGAAAAACTATTAATATTTCAAAGAAGAGTAATAAGGAAGACAGGAGGAACTTTCTTAGATAAAGGAGAACAGAGTAGAGGGAAGAAAGAGAAAATCTGCCTTTTGATGCAAGAACCAGCAATCCTCAAGAAGCTGAAGAGCAAAAGAATTCACTGGGTAGGCCATGTAGTCCGTATCCCAGAAGAAAGACAGCTGAAGAAAGCACCTGAAGGAAACCAAACACCAGACACCCCATAGGACAACCAAGGCAGCGCTGGATGGACGACCTGGCGAAGTACCTGGCACCCTTGGGGATTAAAGGCACTTGGATGAACTGAACACAAAACAGAAAGGAATGGAGGCAGTTTGCAGAAGCAGCGCGTGGTCTGCAGGGCCTGTGACCTCTGGATATGTATGTATGTACGTATGTTGTAGCATAATTCAGACTTCGCAAGCCTTTGAGATGTGAGCAGGCGAGCTCCTGCGAAATCCTGTTGCCGAGTGCTATAGTATTGCTGGCACAGTACGGTGCGAAACCACAGTCTGCCGCATTGGTGGGCAGAAGCTCCACATGCCGTGCTTCAGTGGCTAACTACGCGACCGGAAGCGGGTTCCTGTCACAATATAATTGAAAAGAGCGAATATACACTGAAGCGCCAAAGAAACTGGTTTAAGCATGCGTATACCGGGGTATGTGAACAGGCAAATTACGGCCCTGCGGTCGGCAACGCCTATGTTAAGACAACAAGTATCTGGCACAGTTGTCGTATCCATTACAGCTGCTACAATGGTAGATTATCAAGATTTAAGTGGGTTTGAACGTGGTGTTATAGTCGGCGCACGAACGATGGGACACAGCATCTCCGAGGTAGCGATGAAGAGGGATTTTCTTATACGACCATTTCACGAGTGTACCGTGAATATCAGGAATCCGGTAAAACATCAAATCACCGAAATCGCTGCGGCCAGAAGAATAACGGGTCCAACGACGACCGAAGAGAATCGTTCAACGTGACAGAAGTGCAACCCTTCCGCAAATTGCTGCAGATTTCAATGCTGGGCCATCAACAAGTGTTAGCGTGCGACACATTCAACGAAACCTCACCGGGAGGGGTTTTCGGAGCCGAAGGCCCACTCGTGTGCCCTTGATGACTGCACGACACAGCTTTACGCCTCACCTGGGTCCGTTAACAGCGACAGTGTACTGTTGACTGGAAACATGTTGCCTGGTCGGACGAATCTCGTTTCAAATTGTATCGAGCGGATGGTCGTGCACGGGTATGGAAACAACCTCATGAATGCATGGACCATGCATGTCAGCAGCGGACTGTTCAAGCTAGTGAAGGCTCTGTAATGGTGTGGGCCGTGTGCACTTGGAGTGATATGGGACCCCTGATAGATCTAGAAACGACTCTGACAGGTGACATGCATGTAAGCATCCTCTCTGATCACCTGCGTCCATTCATGTCCATTGTGCATTCCGACGGACTTGGGAAATTCCAGAAGGGCAATGCGACACACCACACTTCCAGAATTGCTACAGAGTTGCTCCAGGAACACTCTTATTAGTTTAAACACTTCCGTTGACCACCAAACTCCACAGATATGAACGTTATTGAACACATCTGGGATGCCTTGCCACGTGTTGTTCAGAAGAGATGTCCACTCCCTCGTACTCTTACGGATTTATGGACAACCCTGCAAGCTTCATGGTGTTAATTCCCTCCAGAACTACTGCAGACATTAGTCGAGTCCATGCCACGTCGTGTTGTGGCACTTCTGCATGCTTGCGGGGGCCCTACACGATATTAGGCAGGTGTAACAGTTGGTTTGGCTCTTCAGTCTAAATACTTGCCGCTCTGCCCCTAGTAGCACATGTATTCATACTACGACTGACTCTGGGACGTCCATCTACAGCCGACGCCGTGACGGTTTCCGTACCAGCCATCGGTCCTATGTGGGCCAAGTAGCTTCAATTTCGTCCAGAAGCGTCATCAGCTATCCGTTGGTCTACAAGCCACCGCTAGACCTAATGATTCCGAGCCTCGAGTGGTTGCCGCTAAGGGAAGAACTCTTCTATGGTGCCTTCGTACAGCAGTCCGGTAGTCTCCAAGGGTTATCTGCGCGCCGGGATCCTGCAGCATGAGCGCGCTGGCCGCCAGAGTTTCTTATGTTAATATCAACAAACACCACTGTCTTGCATACTCACGCCATGGGAGTTACGCTGAGGTAGCAACCGCTGCTTGGGTGCCCACACATCCCACCGGGATGTCTTCAACAATCTCTGTACGGAAGTCAGGCGGAATGAGGAATGTAGTTACTGATTGAGATCTCCTGGTACTGGGCTTGGGGCTGCGTGTTGCGTCTACCAGAACACAACTCAATATTTCTCACACTCCATTCGGGAAAGAAACGACAACACTGGCTAATAATGGTGTCTGTACCCCTGACGCCACAACATTCTCTATCATCTCTGAAAGTTTTTGTCATCAAGGAAACATCGTGTATAAATGTGTGTGTTTTCACAGGGTTGGACAAAAATATGAAAACACCGTGAGAAATGAATGCTTGAACATAACTGCAGATGCGAGCCAACCATGCAGGTTACATTATTGTATTTGACCATGAACGGCATCTGTGCAATGTCCTCGACACGTTCCAAGTGTGAGAACAGTGTTTTGTGTAGTTCTGATTGCATTACTCCCTTGTATGTAGGAGCTAAGTGAATTCGAACGTGGGCAAATTGTTCGTGCTCCTATGGTGGGTGCTTCCGTAACCGCGGTAGCCGAAGTGTTTGGTACGATATTGCAGTGCCCATGTTATTCTGAATTACGATACGACGTTCTTTTGGGCATGCGTGCATGTCCAAAGGAACAAGCTCTGTGGCGACTTCAACCGTTATGAAATGCGGGGTGAGCACAAAGTCTTGCCACGATTATAACAATTTATTACAGAATAACCGTTTGACGTAATAATTTGCATTTGATGCCGTTACACAGGTTAGTGTTACTACTTTTTTTTAAGACCACTTACGTTAGTAAACCTAAACGTGTACTCCCTTGGTAGCTCGGAGAATGTCGAGGCGGTATTCCAGTTCCCGCCACGTGTTTCGTAACACGTGTTCTGTCACAGCACCCACAGCAGCTTGTATCCTAGCCTTCAGTTCGTCGACGTCAGCAACTGGTGTGACTTAGACTCTGTCCTTGATATCGCCCCCGAAAAAAAAGTCAAGGGGCGTAATGTCTGGAGAGGGGAGTAATGTCCGGATCGGTGGATTGGAAGGAACGGTCCAACACCCTGGCCACCCGGCTCTCCAGACATTAAGCCCCTTGACCTTTTTTTCTGGGGCTAAATAAGGACAGAGTCTTCGTCACACCAGTTGCTGACGTCGACGAACTGAAGGCTAGGATACAAGCTACTGTGGTTACTGTGACAGAACACATGTTACCAAACACCTGGCGGGAACTCGAATACCGCCTCGACATTCTCCGAGCTACCAAGGGAGCACACGCTGAGGTTTACTAACGTAAGTGGTCTTAAAAAAAAAAGAAAAAAAAACAAAACTAGTAGCACTAACCTATGAAACGGCATCAAATGTAACTTATTATGTCAAACAGTTATTCTGTTATAAATTTTTATAATCGGGGCAAGACAGGTAAACGTAGTGCTGAAGCCATAAAAGCTGGTCTATGGGACAATGGATGAAAGTCATTCGATTGGATGAGTGTTGTTCCACACTTTTTCCAGTTGCTGACCGAGTTTATGTTCCAGGACTGAAACATGGCGTGGGTTCGGTGATGATTTGGGCAGCCATATCGTAGTATTCCATGGGCTCCTTGGCTATTCTGCAAGCTCGCATTACTGCGAAGAGTTATGTGACCATTTTGGCTGATCAGATCCGTTCCGTCATACAAGCTTTGTTCCCCAGTTGTGACGCTGTGTTCCGAGGTGTCAGGGCCCCAGGTCACAAGGCTCGCATCGCCCCAAGACTGGTTGTGTGTGCGTGAGGATGAATTGTCGCTTCTCCCCTGGCCACCACAGTCACCATCTCAATATTACTGAGCCTTTGTTGTCTACTTTGAAAGAAGGATGCATGATCGATATCCACCTCCAACACCGTTTCTGAACTTTCTGATATTCTTCAGGAACAGTATTATAAGACTCCCTTGAAAACCATACAGGATCTGCATTTATCCATTCCGAGACGACTGGAAGCTGTTTTGTATGCCAACGGTTTTCCTACATCGTATTGGGTATGGTAATGTGTTGTGTTTTTGGTAGTTCTATATTTTTGTCCATTCCCTGTATGTTTATGTATACGACAAGGGATGGTTTCTCAAAATATTAAGGCATGGGAAAATGTTTCTAGAAATTTTGAGAAGTCTCTTCAGTATTCTAGTCAACTGAAATTGGAATTAAATTTCATCAAGAGCGTCGCCGAGTGCTTTGTGACCCAGACTATGGGCTAGACACTGATGTCTCTCGCTTTCGATTACTCGTGAATGCCATACACTTTTCATTCCTATCCCACTCTTAGGGAAGCTAGTGGTATCTTACAACCAAGATAGTTTTCCCCATTTAATAAGTAATATTTGTACCATTTATGGCTGAAACTGCTTCCAGTTTCGTTAGATGTTACTCCTTCCCATACTTACTACTCCTAAATAGTAAGTTGTAGGTGTACTGTGTTTGAAGTTGCGCCGCGCGGGGTAGCCGCGCGGTTTACGGCGTCTTGTCACGGTCCGCGCAGCTCCCCCCCTCGGAGGTTCGATTTCTCCCTCGGGCATTGGTGTGTGTGTTGTCCACAGGGTAAGTTGCTTTAGAATAAGTAGTGTGTAAGCTTATGGATCGATGAACTAAACAGTTTGGTCCCAGAACATCTTACCACAAATTTATAAAATAACTTGAAATTGCTCCATTTGTATCAGATTTACATCTTTCATTTACATTTCTACCGCTTCCTATCTCCTTTCCCATTCTATGGATGGTTAAACCACGAACCCTGTAAGTCAATTAAATAAATACTCAGAACAGGTAATGAGTAAAAGTTTAAGTTAATATTCACGTCCCCTATTACAAACTCTGATGAATTTACAAATACGTTTTCAGCTTTGATAGTTCACTGAACTTGAAACTGACCTCAGGAAGAGAAAATAAACAATTTTCAGAGCTGCGTGTAACGTTGACACTTTAGCTTGCATACACTTGACACTGAAGGCTCATGGCTTGCATGACTGATTAGAAGCGGCTGTTCCCGAATTTTGATGCCACTCATTGCCGAAACCATGCCTTTCCGGATAGGGATTCCCGTTTGAGAGTGTTCCGGCGTAAAGTCAAGCGCCGGCTCGCCAGTCAGGAACGACAGGAAAGACAAGGCTGTGAGAAGAAGTCAGCCATTCGCACGCTGACCAGACCTCCCTTCCAGGACGACAACGCGACAGCAGCGGCCTCTATGTGAAGAGGACATAAGCGCCGCTCCCGACTGGTGGCGGCCACTTGGATAGCAGCCACTCCGCTATCAATCTCTACATAGCTCAGACTTGTATTTGTCTTTACTGAAGAAGACTGATTATTTTGTACTGTATGTCGCCCTTTTCTTGCGACACATTTCAAAGTTAAGTATTGTAACTGTTTTTGTTGTAATAAAACTCATTAATACGAATTGTTTCATTGTTTGTCTAACGAACCGAGCAGGCAGGATTGCTAGACACAACAGAAAGGACCAGTTCGTCGTCCCACACAAAATACTGAGCATTGACCATGTTTTTAATGTATCCTGTATACAGAAATATAACGTTATTCACCCAATAATTAAGTTAACTTGGCTCTTGGTGAAAAACTAAAAATGTTGACCCATTGTGAAATTAATACTGTAGCGATTTCAAAAAGAATTTACAAACTGTATGAACACTGGAAAAGAAAAGCAATGGAAATAAAAAGCGTGTATGTCAAAAAGGAGGTTGTACACATGGAAGAACCCTGGAGGTACTAAAAGATATCAGATAGATTATATAATGGTAAGACAGAGATTTAGGAACCAGGTATTAAATTGTAAGACATTTCCAGGGGCAGATGTGGGCTCTGACCACAATCTATTGGTTATGAACTGTAGATTAAAACTGAATAAACTGCAGAAAGGTGGGAATTTAAGGAGATGGGACCTGGACAAACTGATTAAACCAGAGGTTGTACAGAGTTTCAGGGAGAGCGTAAGGGAACAATTGTTACAAATGGGGGAAAGAAATACAGTAGAAGAAGAATGGGTAGCTCTGAGGGATGAAGTAGTGAAGGCAGCAGAGGATCAAGTGGGTAAAAAGGCGAGGGCTAGTAGAAATCCTTGGATAACAGAAGAAATATTGAATTTAATTGATGAAACGAGAAAATATAAAAATGAAGCACACAAAAAGGAATACAAACGTCTCAAAAATGAGATCGACAGGAAGTGCAAAATGGCTAAGCAGGGATGGCTAGAGGACAAATGTAAGGATGTAGAGGCTTATCTCACTAGGGGTAAGCTAGATACTGCCTACAGGAAAATTAGAGAGACCTTAGGAGAAAAGAGAACCACTTGTATGAATATCAAGAGCTCAGATGGAAACCCAGTTCTAAGCAAAGAAGGGAGAGCAGAAAGGTGGAAGGAGTATATAGAGGGTCTATACAAGGGCGATGTACTTGAGGACAATATTATGGAAATGGAAGAGGATGTAGATGAAGATGAAATGGGAGATACGATACTGCGTGAAGAGTTTGACAGAGCACTGAAAGACCTGAGTCGAAACAAGGCCCCGGGAGTAGATAACATTCCATTAGAACTACTGACGGCCTTGGGAGAGCCAGTCCTGACAAAACTCTACCATCTGGTGAGCAAGATGTACGAGACAGGCGAAATACCCTCAGACTTCAAGAAGAACATAATAATTCCAATCCCAAAGAAAGCAGGAGTTGACAGATGTGAAAATTACCGAACTATCAGTTCAATAAGTCACAGCTGCAAAATACTAACACGAATTATTTACAGACGAATGGAAATACTGGTAGAAGCCGACCTCGGGGAAGATCAGTTTGGATTCCGTAGAAATGTTGGAACACGTCAGGCAATAATGACCTTACGACTTATCTTAGAGGAAAGATTAAGGAAAGGCAAACCTACGTTTCCAGCATTTGTAGACTTAGAGGAAGCTTTTGACAATGTTGACTGGAATACCCTCTTTCAAATTCTAAAGGTGGCAGAGGTAAAATACAGGGAGCGAAAGGCTATTTACAATTTGTACAGAAACCAGATGGCAGTTCTAAGAGTCGAGGGGCATGAAAGGGAAGCAGTGGTTGGGAAGGGAGTGAGGCAGGGTTGTAGCCTCTCCCCGGTGTTATTCAATCTGTATATTGAGCAA